>NC_090926.1:940087110-940299610 GCF_040938575.1 Ambystoma mexicanum | reverse complement strand
CCCCATTCTTTCCCACCACACCCTCATTTCCCCACCCATTTGAACAAAAAAAACATATCACCCAACAAAGGTACTACCATCCCAGAATCTACCTCCACTCAGATCACCCCCTCCCACTCCTCCACCAAAGACACATTTCATATAACTAAACCCATCCTGGGCCACACCAGATACATTAGACTCAGGTCCCGTACCAACACACTCAACACTGCCACATTGCCCACTCCCACTAAAACCATTATCCCGGTGAACAGCCTCCAACACAAACACCCCAAGAGAGTGCTACTTAAATATCTCCAAAGCCCCAAAACTGCATCACCCACACCTAACCCGACAACTTCTCCACCAGATCCCCGTCTAATCTTAACCGTGCACTTATCAATGCCCGCTCACTTGGATCACATGCCATAAAAAACCACAAACTCATCATTGACCAACAACTCGACATAATAGTCATCACAGAAAACTGGCTACACCCCGCCTCAGGCCCCCTGCTAGCACTCGCCATCCCCCCTGGATTCAACATTCTCAGGACGAATAGGTCCAACACCCAAGAAGGTGGAATCACCCTCATAGCTAAATCAACACTACAAATCAGAGCCTGCCTTATCAAAATAACACAAGGATACAAACTGCTACTAGCCAAATTCACTTCCAACCCTAAAACCAAAACCAACTTCTTGGTAGTCTACAGAGCCCCGAACAAAAACCCTAACCCAGACGTAGACCTCCCTATCCTGCTCGCCCCCGTCATCAAGCCTAACACCAAATTCATCGTACTCGGAGATTTAAACTTAGGTTATAATGATCCTCTTGACCACACGGCCACAGCCTTCTACTCTGCCATGCAAGACATGAGCTTTGTACAACTAGTCAACACCCCCACCCACAATAAAGGGAGAATACTGGATTGGATCCTTACACTGAATTCACAAATATCTCTTGTATCTGCCCTACCCAAGGACTGGTCTGACCACCACATTGTTAGTTTTTTCCCTAAATAACAGCCTCACTGACCCTTTAGTGACTAATACACCCGAAACCTACGAAACCAGAAATAGAAAAAAACTCACAGCCGAAAACCTCTCCCCTGCCCTAAGAGAATCTTTAGCCTCTATCGATCTTGACAGCAACAACCCCACCGACCTGGCAGAATGTTACAAAAATTGTCTCTCCAACACCATTGACGCTCTAGCTCCCATCACAACAAAAACCCGCAGAACAGACAAACGCACCAGTTTCTGGTTCAGTGAGGAACTAGTTTTCTTAAGATGTACCAAAAGAGCGCTTGTACATGCCTACAAAAAAAACCACACTCCAGAGACATTCATGGCCTTTAATTCTACCAACAAAACCTACAAAGCAGCCATAATAACTAACACAGCAAATGCATTTAATCTCTAATATCTCATCCAATACCAAGGAACTGTTCTCCATACTCAGAGAACTAGAGAACCCTTGTCAACTCACCCGCCCCAGCTAATGTCAGAAAAACCTGATGCACCACAATCCAAGATACACTAGCGTCCCAAATAATCCTATTACAAAACAAAATCACCAGCAAAAAACACATTTTAGCTGGCAAAAATCCTCTCACCACCCCAGAGGACGCTCCACCCACTGAGCCTAGAATTCCCTTCCACTTCACCCCAGTCACCCAAAAAGAAGTACAAGATACTATATCCAAACTAAAAGCCTCCACCTGCAAGGAAGATCAATTCCCCTTGCGCCTAGTAAAACTCTGCGCACCCACGCTAAGCTCCATTATTACTAATTTTGTCAATGCCTCTTTTAACTCAAACACAGTCCCCATCAGCATTTAGAAGGCCTGGGTAACCCCCCTATTGAAAAAGCCAACACTAGACCCCACCATTCCCACCAACTACCGCCCAACAACAACTGTCCCCTTCCTACTAAAAATAATAGACAAAATAGCATACACCCAAATCCAAAATCACCTCGAACAAAACCAACTACTGGGCAACCGACAAACAGGCTTTCGCCCCAACCACAGCATTGAAATAGCTCTCCTTGATCTGAAAATACAAATGGATGCCAACAGAGAAGCAGGCAAACTCAGTTTCCTAATGCTTCTAGATCTATCTGCCGCGTTCGACTTAATCAACCACGACAAACTCTGTGCCACTCTATCTAACAACTTTAACTTCTCCAAAGAAGCCACCAAATGGGTCAAATCCTTCTTAGCAGACAGAACCTCAAGAGTCTCCATTGGCAAAGCCTCAGCCGACCCAGTCCCCATAGGCGTTCCTCAAGGATCTTGCCTTTCCCCCACCTTGTAAAATGCCTACACCAAGCTACTATTCGCAGCCCTGGACGCCATGGGTATCATCTACACCAACTTTGCTGATGACACACAATCCTTATCCCCCTATCAGTAAACCACCAGCAGGACTCTCTGCTCCTCAACCAAATGTATGCTCTAATCCAAAACTGGATGGCTCCCAATAGTCTCTGTTTAATGAAGAAAAAACGGAGTTGCTCATAATTGGATCCACCCCTGACTCAATTCCCTTCAATCCGATTATGCTGCTTTCACAATTGATGGCACCACGATCCCAGTCCTCAAACAGGTCAAAACTCTCGGTGTTTACCTAGACGCTAATCTGACTATGACAAAACAAGTCAATGCCCTCTCTTCAACCACCTCTTACACCACCAAGCTCATTTCCTTAAGTCACAAATTTCTCACACCAAATAATTGTATTACCTTAGAAAGAGCTCTTGTACTCTCAAATCTCGATTACTGCAACATTCTCTTCCTAGGCACTTCCAATGGCCAAACTGACCAAACTCCAACTCATGCAGAACAAAGCTCTGCGAGCAGCACTAGGAACAAAACAGAATGAGCATGTTCCGACCATCAGGAGAAATAACCACTGGCTACCCATCAAAGCGAGTATTATCTTCAAAACATTATATATGACACACAAATGCATTGCTAACAAAGCCCCCAAATACCTCAACAACGCAGTCACAATAAAACTCCCACCAGACACCTCAGATCCAGCAATAGCACTATCCCTTCCTTCCCCAGATTCAAAAGCACAAGAGCTGGGGGCAGTAATTTTAAAGTGCTTGCTCCTAAACATTTGAATGCTCTTCTGTCTAATATCAAGAATGAAGAATCCCACCATCTATTTAAAAAATCACTGAAAACCTGGTTATTCAACCAATTCTAAATCACTGAGACTGCATACCCTCCACCCACCCTGCTGCCAGTCCCTATATCCTCCAGTCTCTCCTGCATGTATCCTCCTGCCACCTTTGCTGATAACTGCTAAGAACTGTATCTTGATGTGTTTGCATGATAACTACTAAGAATTGTATCTTGAATGATATTGTCGATAACTGCTAAGAATTGTATCTTGAATTGTATTACCGATAACTTTTAAGAATTGTATCTTGAACTGTTTGTTACGGCTAAGAACTGTAATTATTGAATTGTCTGCAACTATGCTGTGATACCTCATGGTTTAGGCATATATCAAATGTAATAAATAAAACAAATAAAAAAATACCAACGTATGTATTTTGATTTTAACAAAATATATATATTTTGATTTTATTGCGAATAAGAGTAAACAAGGATACTATACAGATTCTGTGGGCCAGGGCCAGATGGAGTAGACACAGTTTTCCACAGCAAAGTCTTTGAGAGCTTTGTCCCACATCTCAGTACATCTGAATTACATTTTATTATCTTGCTACTTGCCACTTGACTCAATACAACTTTCTGTCAGGATGGAGAAGCTCGGTAGTGACCGTTTGAATAGCTCACATTTTACGTGACACAAAAATGCATTTCACAAGGTTAAATCCTGGCAGGGCAGACTGAACCCTTTATCATTCTTAGTTTGGGAAATTTGGTACCATTACATTTCACAATTATAAATGGGATAATGTACCCCCTACTGCATTTAACAACACGGCCAAACTCTTTCAAATCTGCAAGGAACTAGCCAATCCTGCAGCAGTCTCTACTTCTCCTGTTCCCTCCCAGGCACTCTATATGGGACTGGCCTCTCACTTCACCACTAAAACTCAGGACATCCTGTCCTCTATATCCACTTCCTCTTTCTCTCCCTCTTCCTCTCTTGGCCCCCTCTGTCCAACACTTCCTCTCCTCCCCCTTTCTCCTCTTTCTCTCTCACTACACCTGACGAGGTTTCTAGACAAGTCTGATATATGAAAGTGTCATCAAAACAGGCGCTTCCCTGCTCCTCCAGAACCATTAAGGAACAAATTGACACTCTTGCTCCAACAGTGTCCGATTGATGCGATCACTCCTTCACCACTGGAACTTTCCCATTTCTCCTCAAGTGCTCCCTGATCTCTCCTCTGCTTTCGACATGGTCAACCACACCATCCTGATCAATCGACTCCATGAGAACCTGGGCATCACGGGTCAGGCCATGGAGTGGTTTATCTCCTTCTCTTGGACCGCCCCTCCCAGGTCCAACTTGGTTCCTTTTGCTACATCCAACAACTTACCCAGAGCCTTGCTGCACTACTCAGAGAATTGCTGCCTTATTCCCCTTCCCTATCCCTTGCATTTCCACCTGCCTCCTCCCCTTGAACTTCTCATTCTCGGACTTCTGAATGACACATGGCCTAGTAAAATCGTGTTTATTGTGCTCCATCTGTTTTCCCTCCCTAGTCTTGTCTCGCCTAGAAACACTTCTGTACAGGCACGTTATAAATGGCATATCATATCTGTAAGTGATTTCAATCCGGCACACACCCAAGTCAATGACTAGCGTTTAATGCACAACTGAATTCCTTATTTATTTTTGTCTAAAAGTTCTTTTATTCTGAACGATGTACCACTCATATCACACCCCTCTCCTGGAAGCCCCCCCAGTCACACTGAACCAGGAATCAGGCTGGTTTGCAAAGTTAAAATATGTGTTTATGTATTTACGATTTAATCACACTATGTTTAATGGGTGTACAATAATCACCAATAGGGTGATGTAACACTTGTGTGTGTGTGTGTCTAGATCATATAGCACTGTGGTTAAAGGTTCCCCCTGCACACCCCTCAACCCCCAATAGACAATATAAAGAGATAGGAGGAGAGAGCAGGTATTCAGGAATGGAAGAATTCAAACAAAATAACAATCCCACTTTCCTCCAGCAAACACAAGAGAAAACAGAAGTGACGGTCAAGCTGTCTGAATGGCTTTTAAATTTATCTTGAAAATGGATTGGGCAAAAACACTAAATATGGTTTAAATTGCTAAAATTGTTATAATTCTCATGGGAGCCGCTTTGGATAGTTGCACACAAACACTAGCAATGATTTAATACCAAGAATCAATTTGAACTCTTAAGATTAAGGTCAGGAGCAATCATGAGTGGTTTTACATGTTTAAGAATTTCCCTAAAACGAAATTCACCGCAAACTTTTCACTGTGTGATAATCGCAATAACGGGATAACTGTAAGTATTTAGATGTGGATGTTAGCTACAAGCAGAAGTTGAAATTGTGTTTCTAACATGAGAACTGCAGATGTTATGGATGTTTTAGTGGAGGATGTTTTTTCGAGATAAGTGCAAGAATGGGATACAGGAATGCACTTTTAAAATGACAAATGGGATTTCTAACACGAGAGGATGACTAGGAATAAAACAAATCCCCACAAAAACACAGCCACTTGATCAGGACGACTGCCTGCCCAGGACTCGCCTTCTGCAGATGAAAAATATCAGCGCAAAGATAGTTTTAGCAATACTAGCACAGGAGGAAGATAAGAGAGATTGGATAGAGAGTTCAGGCAATTCAAAAGTAGTCAGAACAATGCAGGTTCTGAAAATAAGATAGGATGGATTTTAAGATAGGGATTGGACTAAGCAAGGTACATATGCTAGCGACACAATTCTATCTATAGATACTCACTAGATATGTTTCAAAAGGAACCAACAGGATTCTGGTCAGGGATTCTGGTCAGGGATTCTGGTCAGGACAGACTGCTGGGCACATTGGATTTGGGCAGCCTCAAGGCACTCTGGACACCGCACGGCACAGGACTGGATCTGATCTGCAATGCACTCTGGTTACAGCACAGCATAGGACTTGATTGGATCTGCCCTGTTTGGTTCTGATGATAATGATTTCAGCAGGCAGCAGTGCAGCGCAGCCCAGCTGTATTTTGGTTCCCCTTAGGTTTGTGGGGTTGATATTGGTTCTGGAAATTGAGGCCTAGCTGAAAGTGGTTCAGCTATGCAATAGGTTCTGCTTTGCCAAGTTTCTGGAGTCTGGAGCAAGGAAGATGGAAAGTTCTGCAACATGGTGCTCCACCAGCATTTGGATAGTGGGTGAATCTGTCTGTCCCTTTTCTGCCCTCTGCTGTCTCTATGTATTCTCTGATAAAAGGGGTATGTGTGTTGGTTTAGCCTAAACTCGCCCCTTTGACAAGGATTGGTCAGAATCTCCTCTCTGTCCTTTGTGGTGTGGGTTTATGAGGCTTAGAGTCCACCCCTAGCCTGTTGAACACAACATCTACTTCTGACACAATACATATTTTCACATGTGCAACCTCTATAACAACCACATATACAGATTACATATTTTGTACAGCAGCTACTCTTCCAAACCCTGTAGCTGTGGGATCTTGTGTCTGCCTTTCCCAGAATTTCACCCTTTTCATCAGGAATACAATGTCCCATTTATCAGGAAGTTTCTACAAGTGTTCGCGTATAACGTGGGCATAAGTGTATAAAGTTTCATCCTTCTAGCAGAAATACATTTGGTGTAAAATAACATTTTCTGCTGTTTCCTTACAAATTACGTCACACGATTTTGCCGTCTCTTGAAATGTGCAGCCAAAATTTAGATTTACAATTCCATTACTTTTGTGTTTTTGACAATTTTAATTGTCAATTATATATCTTTATAAAAAATGTTCTTTGTGAATGTCCAGCCACAGATGGCTGTTTGTCTCCGCCTCTTTCTGTCTCCCTGCAATTCAGATGCAGTCTCCTTCCTGTTCTCTTGGCAGAGGCCATTGTATGACAGTCCACACACCTAGCCTTTCCTGCGTTGCAGCTGTTCATTGTTTCCTTCCCCACTGCAGACCAGATTCTTCCCACACCCTATAATTATCACTGAGGTGTGATTTCCTGGTGGAGGGAGCTGGAGGGGGAGGCCTTGCCTCTGTGAGGAAAGCTGTTATTCCAGTTTGGTAGCTTTAGCCAACTTATTTTAACTGTTAATTCTGTTGAATTTTCCCTTAGCATACAACAAACTTGTGGGATCAAATCCCATCTAAATACTTCTTCAAGATTTTAAACCATGGAATCAAAACAATTACAAGATGGGTTACTCTCAATAACAGGCCTCTTAGCGTGCAAACATTTGATTTTAGTTTATACATGTTTTAAAGTTTAATCCTGCAGATCCCTAACAGCTGTCATTCAGGCGGCCAAGGGTACTGTGCCCAGATATTGGCACATCCATAGCCAGTCCACTTTTGCTGTGGAAATCCCTTGATGCTTTCAGATTTTCAGGATATTCTATGTTCACAATGATTTCTTATACTAAGTGAATTGTAGAACCCAGTAAGAATTTTTGATGTTTGAGGGTGTTTTAACCGACAGTCTGCAGTTTCAGCAACAAAGATAAAGGGATTTAAAGCAAGATTTTGGGTTTCATCTAGCGAAGCACTGCTTTTCCTTCTGTACTCCATCTTCACATGTTGTGGAGCCCAGTGACATATTTCAGGAGTGCCATCTCGGCTCCACCGCTGACAACATGCATGGCAGATTGGTCCGCATCTTTTTGTGCTTTGCAAAGTGCGATTTTCAGAGGTTTTGGCATGCACCAGGGTTTTGCGCCCATTTTGAAGTTTCCTGCACCATCAGAACACAGTGATGCCAGATGGCAGAGCAACAAGTGGGTAGAATAGATATTGCAAGTCACTGAGATGTTTTGTTGCAAATTGAGGAATGAGGCGAAAGACCGAGCACCTTTGATGAGCTCACAGAACTCCAAACTGACTTGCAATTTCCTTTTTGTGTATGGTAGGGGATATTTTATTCCTTATAATACATGGCCAAACATTATCATCCCCTTCTATAGCTCATCTCTTGCTTAATATAATGTAAAACATCTTCCATTTGCTGATCCAGTCAATCAATATGGAATATGTTTGCATTTAAAAGAACAAACATAGAGTTTTAATGTGTAGCAGAAACATAGTTCAAGCAGTTCAATACAATGGGCCTCATTACACGGTAGGCGGTAAGGGTTTACCGGTACCGGTATTTTACTGGTACCGGTAAACGCCATACCGCCTTTCTACGAGGTCCCTTTGCGGGTTGCGCCTTTTTACAGGCGTTAAAAACCAACCCGCAAAGGGACCAGGGAGCTAATTACGGTACCGCAATTTGCGGTGCCGTAATTAGCACCTTCCCCATTCCCATTATTCCCATTATGCCCTATGGGCCAAAAATGGGAATGGGAAGGGCAATGGGGGAAGGGGGAATTACCGCCCCACCAACCTAATAGCACCTTGGTCCACCGCCGTCCGTGTAATGAGGCCAAATGTATTGAAAACAACTTTCATGTTGTGCTTTAAAATAAGTAATAACTTATAGATTCTTCCTCTTGTGAGTTACATTCCAGCAGTGCACAAATTAAACAGTCTAACATGAACATTTCCATGTCACTTACTGGCTGCAATGTGTCACAAAAAGCTATTCTGCAAGCAAAGAATTTGAAAAGTTGTTTACAGCTTTAATTGAGTGCTGCAGTGACAGACAAATGTCTCTCTGCTGGCAGCAGGAGGCATTCTGACATCACATCAGAAGCGTAAAAACTGATTACTCTTCAGTTGTGATGTCCTTTTCTCATTACATGCCAGTTGTGATGTCACAAATAGGTTTGTATACAGCTATTACAGGCCTCCATATATTATACTTAAGCAATAATTACCTGATCCAAGTGGTGGGATGGATAATAATGGCCCAGGACCAGCGTTAAAGAGCTGAGAATAGCAAAGGCCTTTAATGAGAGTCTGAGGTACTGTTCTCACCTGTTCCAGCGCTTGGAACGTCTGATTATTGTTATTAACTCCCCAGATTTGAAATCCAGAATCTTAGGGTGGTAAGATTAAAATATTTTCTTTCTATGAACGGGACCCCTAGCAGATTACTGCTTATTGAAAGGAAATACTTAAACAAGCTGGCCACAACAGAGCTAGATGGCAGGGCTCCATACAGAGACCCTCTTCCATTTCCATGGCAGCCAGCAGCAGGTGGACGGAACAAAACTGCAGCAGCACCCGGCATCAACGTCGCAGTAAGCAGGTAAGTAGGGGTGTGTAGGGGTATCAGGGTTACATTAGAATTAAAGGGTAGGGGGAATAGGGGAAAATGGCGGGGTGGGGGAAGAAGGCCTCAGGTTGCTTGGAACACAGGCTTGGATTGTGGGATTCACCCCACAATCCTTGCAACCTGACTGGTTGCTCTTCCTGCCCTGGGTGCTAATTGATATTACAAAGCGGCTTAGAATTTGTAGGAACCCAGCAGTAAGCACTACTTTATATGCACATATGGTATTGTTCTTACTCACTATTACCAAACAAATTGAAATGCTAGTATGATATGATATGATAGTTTATTTATATAGCACCTATACACAATGTGTTTCAAAGTGCTTCAAGGCAAGGAAGGGAACAAGGGAAAATACGACGACATTTTTACAGGCCATGAACAGCAAGGATGTGAAATTAACTATCGTACTCGGTCTGACGACATTTCAGATAGTGAGAGTGCTAAGACATAGATAAGGAATGGAGGGGGAGAGTGGGAAGGAAATGGAAACAGACAGGCGACTACCGTACTAGGCCTGACGACATTTCTGGTAGAGCCGCAGGAAAACAAAAGGTGAGGGAGAAGGGTGCATAAAGGAAGGGGAGGAACAAAACAAGTGACTATCGTACTAGGCCTGACAATGTTTCAGAAGTGCTGGAGGGAGGGGGGGGCAACAGTAAGGGGATAGGGGAGCGACAGACGAGGTTGCTATCATAGTAGGTCCAGGGACAATTCTGATACAGTAATTGCATAGAAGAAAGTGAGGTGAGGAGGGGAGGAGATAGGAAAAGGGAGAGGGGAGGAGAGAACAGAGAGTAAGCAGTCAAAAAGAGTGGAGAAGCAAGAGAGGAGAGTGAATGCAATTGCAGAAGTCAGTAGTAACACATCATTTTGCAAGCCAGGATACAAGATGAAGATGGAACAGCATGATTCAGGGCCACCATGAGTACAAGATGCAAAGGAAGTCCAGCATGAGAGTTGAGAAAGGGTGACACACCGTGAATAAATGAAGTCCATAAAAGTAAAATCTAGCTTTGGCCACAAGACGGTGATGGTGAAACCAGAATGTATCAGGACAGACTCCTGTGTGCAGGAAGGGGCGGGGGTGCACAAGGGAACAACACGGGCGCACCAGAGAGGGTGGGGATGGCCTGTTGCGACAGAGGCTGTAAACACATGTTGGTGCATGCTTACATGCTGTCTTAGCAGGGGGTCGGACCCTGGATCCTCCTGGTCTGAACAGGTCCAAACAGGAATAGCCCTTTTCTTTGACTGCCCTTCACTTTGGACGCCCTTCATCTAAGAGTTAAGAGCAGGAAGGAAGAAGCAGGGCTAAGAAGGTGGGCGGGGCTTAGGCCAGGTGACCTAGATCCACTTACACCTGCTCCCCATGCAGATGAAGAGCTAGTACTGGCAGATTTAAAACACTCTGTAAAATGGTATAATCTTGCAGATTACCGATTGAGTGCGATAAGCTCCCAAGAGTTAAGCAAGGTCTCATGTCGTGCACATGGCACATACATTTCATTAGCTTCTCTGCATGGGATTGTAGCACGTCGTTCCTTTTGACTTTGTATGATGTCCTTTATTTACAAACAAACAAAACGTGCATCCTTGTGCTTTATTTTATTTAGACCTGTAATAATGTTCTTGTACAAATGCATATATATTTCGATAATCTATTTGGAGATTGTCAATGTTACGCATTTATTCACGACAGAACTATTCGTATTTGTATAAATACACGAGGATTCATACTTTTATCGTGTCTCTATTTCCAACGATGCTAGTAACTCTTTCTTGCCCTTTTCAATGAAAGCAATTGCAGCAATTTCATCCTACTAGTAAGCCGTGACTACAGAGAAATAATTCCGACCTTTAAAACTACACTTTGGAATCAATTTATACATCTCCAGGCTGTGCCATACAGCCTGCAAACAGAGATATTTGAGCCGTGAGACATTCACAAAATAAGATGGTGCCTTTCTCAGGATTGGACATTTAGAAGAAGTCAGGTGGGTGGTGATATTCTTGCAAATCTCAGATCTTGGGACCTATTTATAAACCTATATGCGGGCAACTGAAGACCATGCAAATGGTAGCGATGCACAGTGTAAAACCCACTTACATAACAAGACATAAATACATATACTGTAGATTTGGAAGGACTCAGGTAGAACATTGTTTTACTTTGGAAATGGTGCAATTGAATGATGCAGCGCAATCTCTTCAAAACATATTTAGGCGACTGTGTTTGTTTATGGAACATTTCAAAGTTATACTATATAAGTTTATTTTTTGTTGTTTATTTGTTTTTATAGCACCAGCCAACCAATTAATGAGTTAGCACAATGTAAGATATGATCGCAAAAAAAACAGGATACAACCGTGAGAGTAGAGCAAAAAAATACCAACATTGATGAACATTAATTAAATGGTCAATGAAGAACTGTAAAAAAAGAGAAAGTCAAGCAACATGATCAGGAGATGCAAGACAAAAAGCAAACACGCCCCAACCAAGAACCATTAAAGAGGAACAGGACATAACATCTAAAATCTCATATTTTTAGAACCCCCAAACCATATCCAATGTTACTAAGAAAGAGCTAAACATGAAGGCTCTACATTTCCTGGATGCAATTAGAGAGGTTCCTATAATGTTATCCCACTATCTCCAGTTGATTGATCAGCAGCATATACCTTGCGAATTCACCACTAATCAACATAGTTTTCGTTTTACTAGAGCCATGCTCAACATCCTCTCAGTAAGGGCAGTAACTTATGAGTCAATGATGAACTTCACTGAGGGTGTATTTGTGGGGAGGTGGAAACCTTGATTCACTGTGTTCACTGATAAAAGGAAAATACAGTTACTCGTGCCAATTATGTTTTTGTTAACTTCAATGAATGGAATGGTCAATTTTGTGTTGGCTAGTTTTTTTAAGAAAGCATGGGCAAGGAGAGGTGATCTGTTTGCAGGAAGTCAAGACATGCTAAAATTCTAAATGAATACTGTACTAAATTGTTAATGTTTTGCCAAGGATTGTTTTGTTTTTACTTATGCTATGATGTGGATTTATCAATTCTTGGGGCCTAATTTACAAAATTACTTAGCATGACACAAAGCCAAAGTGTGAAAAGGGCCAGCGCAACAAAATAAATAGTGGGCATAGCATGCAGATTTCCCTTTCCATGCGGAAAATAAGGAAGAATAAAGAATAGCTTTGGTGTGGGGAGGGTCTCACCATGTAAATAACAAGCACACCCTATAAAGCGCTTAGAAAACCCTTTTCATAGAATGTATGGTACAAATGCCTGTAGTCCAAAGGAGAATGCACATATCGCTATCTTACAACCACCTGATACACGATTAAAGGCCAAAGAAATATCAAGGCTTAGTACCACAAAGGAAATACGGCAATCACGGGTTGAAAAGATACAAGTATCTTTAATTTCTGTACAGTCAAAGCAAAACAGATAGCTATCTGGCTCCCAACACCTCGCAGTGTGTACCAGCAGAGACAGTGAGGGGTGAGAGTGCAGGGCATCTAAACACAGACATATTTATACTAGTATCCAACCATTGTTCAGGTTCTCTCCAAGCTAATAATTCTCATGCTAGAGTTTGTGCCCAGTTCACGTGTCAAATATTAGAATGTTGTACAAGGAATTAAACAAGTTTGCATGTCCATGAAGTTGCAATGGTGCTGTTGGTTCTCTGATCCACAGTAAGCCTTGTTCCAAGAATCACTACAATGCAGTTCAGCCAGACCACACAATCCAAGTTTGTTTTCCATTGTCTCATGGTTTATAGAAGGATGAGGGTTGTGAGCACAGACAGCACTTGGATTGCAGCTCACATGAGTCACAAGGTTTCTTTGCATTGGTCAGCCTAAACATTAACAGAACTCAAAGGATGTTCAGCTTCGCTGCAAGTTGAAAGCACAGTCTACCATTTTACAACACAGAAACAAGAGTTGAAATCAAAATGGTGGCCGATTCTTAAAATGGCGGCGACATCGATCAAAAAAGCAGAACATTTCAGATGCAGTTTTCTGTGTAACATGAAAGGGCTTAGGCCAATAATCATAACAAGGCGGTAATATGCGAATATGGTTTAACAAATCCTCCTTTTGGTCTAAGCCAAGAGCATTACTCAAACATTCTCATTCCTCAAAACCCCACACCTCAATGTCTGCACATCCTGAAGCTCATTCTTCAGAAATATCAATCGCCATGAGTTCCTTGATAGTGATATCTTTCATTACAAAAGCGTTAGCAGTCTCCTTAGGCGCATGTACCGTTGGTCCTAATGTACCTATAGTTTGCACACAACATCCTCCTAACATCGAACATATGGCAGGAAGACATTGCACACAACAACAACAAAACAATAGAACACCAAGAACTACCACTAGGACTGCAAAGAGCTTACAACCCCATGAACATAGAAAGTCCCAGAACCAAGCACTAACATCCCAGTTTCCCTCGGGGACATGTACTTCCATACTCAAGGTATGCAGATTTTGTATTACCTTGAATATAGTAGGGGAGGAGTCAGGTACGAAAACACAGCAAGCAGATCCCACCAATTTACATACCCCACCAAGCTCGGCTAGGATGACGTCTAACATCATCCTATTTTGAAGGGCCACTAATCTGATTGCTTTTTGTTCCAGGGTCCTGTTGTATAGTATATCCGTGGTTCTGTTGATGGTTTTCTCCAATACTCTTGCTAGTGTCCTAATATCCTCAGAGTTCATTATCTGTCCCCAAAATGGCACAAAGGATTTTGCTACATCACCCATAACCTGCGAAGGAGTATCACCATTCTCGTCCCGCCTTGGACGAGCTCTAGAGACCTCAGAGGTGCTAGCCACATATACCCCTGGTAACAAGATACCCAAGTAACAAATACCCTGCCAATCTCTAGGTAGCCAAGGATAACCTTCATTGCCACAGACAAAATAAACAGAATCACCTATATACAAAGGTCTGTCCTCACTAGTTAGGTTTGCAATGTTGGTACAACCCTCAAATGTACCCATTGGCTGAGAACCATCCCTTTGTACACAGAAGGAAAAAGATTTGGGGCTATGATTGATAGTGCAGGAAGGAGGCATGGCATCCCGGTTGCATACAGGAGCCATCTTGAAAGAAATCAATGATTGAAAAGGTCTGGAAAGTCTATCGGAAGGCCTAATATAAGCAACATTGAGTTTGCTTTTATTTGCAAAAAGGGAACTTCCCAAAGGTGTCAGGACTCGTTTCTCGAACTCATTCAGATTAGTCCCATCTAAGTTCCCAGAAATACTATCTTTCCAATGACCAAAGAATAATGTCCTTAGTGAGGTGTAGCATGCAGTAGTCAAAGGAAGAGGATGAATATACCAACCCAACCATTTTTCGCAGTGTTGTGGCAAATGTGAAGATTGCTCAATGATGCAGAAAGATCCGAAGAAGAATTGAAAGGCAAAGCAGCAGTCTCCCCAGGCCCCACGGGCTCACGAAGGGTTTCCGGGACACCCTTGGTGTCAGTCAGAACGGGCTTGCAATGAGGAACAAAGTGAACAATTTATTTCTGTTCTCCTTTCTTGTGCGGCAGAGGAAAGGGTATCTTTTTAACATGCGTTGTGTGTATCCAATGTTTCTTGCCATATACTCGTACAGCCGTCTGTGGGACCAACAAAGCTTCAAACTGTCCTCTTCAGCGCGGTGCGAGACAGGATGCTCTTTGGAAAACCTTGGTGAGCACCCAGTTCCCAGGTCGAAGTCTATGACCTGGCCCCTCGTATTTTATTGGGAGGGCTTCTCGCACGTGTTGATAAATCAAATACAAGTTTTGAGTTAACTGGTCACAGTATTCAGAAAGGATCAAATGCTCCACATCTTTCATTCGCTTGGGCAAATTCAAAATATTAGCTCGCCTTCCCATAACTATCTGATAGGGGGAGAGACCAATTTTCATTTGTGGGGTCGTCCACATGGACAATAGAGCTATTGGTAAGGCATCCTTGCCATTTCAAATTGCTATTGGTGCAAACCTTTGCCATCTTATTCTTTAAGATACCATCATGGCGTTCTGCAAGTCCTCCACTCTGAGCGTGTCTGGCCAAATGAAACCGTTTATCGTTCTGTAATCATGCACATATTTGCAGGATAACAGCAGCGATAAAATGTGGACCATTGTCTGACCAAATGACCCTCTGCAACCCAAACCTAGGAAAATATTCCTTAAGCATGGTTTTCACCGTCGTTATTGCTGTGGCATCTTTACAGGTAAGGCTTCGACCCATTTGCTAAAGGCACAAATGACAACCAGAACATATTTGTAGTTTTGGCAGCCCCCCATTTCAATGAAGTCAAAATGTATTACCTCAAAGGGCACAGAGGGGGGACGAAAACTACATTATGCTGTAAGCATACCATGCAATTTTGGACCAGACACTCAGCATTTTTCGAGATGGTTATATTTACCCAGACAGATTCTAGCAATTTACACATTTCTCTAGCACATATATGAGTAGGACCATGTGCCATCGGAACCAGAGCGGTGACATAAGCATCAGGTAGCATTCATCTTTTCTTGGCATTATCTATCCAACAACCTTCATCGTCCAAACTTGCTAAACCCTCAGTCCATTGTTTAAGCTCTTCTGGAGTGGCATCAGCTTAAATGTTATTTTTATAGAATCAATTCCTTCATCTACTATACAAGTGTTGGTTACTTCTTTTGTTACGTACATTTCAGAATACAAGTCGGTGGCAGTCTGTTTGACTATCCAAAAAGCGTTTCATCTCCCCACATCATCTGTTATTTTCTGGTGTGCGGCGAACTTCATTATTGCCAGTTGAGTAGGAAGCGCAAGTGCTGAGAGTAGTCAAACTATCAAAGTGCCATGTTGAATCATATTTCCATGTGAGGTCAAGAAACCCCTTTCTGCCCATAATCTACCAAAGTTGTGAACCACCCCAAAGGCATACTGACTGTTTGTAAATATATATACACTAAGCCCTTTGGAAAGTTCACAAGCTCGAGTCAATGCGATAATCTCTGCGGCCTGCACAGAGTTATGCGAAATTCTTTTGATTTCCACATTAGTGCTTAATGTAGTGATGGCATAAGCAGCAGTGGATGTAACATCCGAAAGTTTGAAGCAGGAGCTATCGCAAACCAGCTCCCCTTGTGGATTTTTCCAAGGTGTGTCATATAAATCAATTCTGCCTTTGGTTTCTTGCTCTGTGGTATAGAGGCAGTCATGTGGCATCTTGTCACTGCAAGCAATGTCTTGCGGAAGAGACAATAGTTCAGCCGGATTTAATACACAACATCTCTTAATTGGATATGTGGTGCAAATAAAATCAACTCGTATCTTGTTAATCGTGCTGAAGTAAGATGGTGGGTTTGCGTTCTGTTCAATAAAACGTCTACGGAGTGGGGTACCATCACTTTAAAGAGTGACCTAAAAACATACCCTCACTTTGTTATATAGACGCAGCCGCAGCAGTGACGGCTCTCAAGCATCTTGGCAAAGAGCATGCATAGGATCAGCGTGGAGGAAGAAAAACAGCACAGTCTATTCTTCCCCCCATATTCCTGCGTTAACACAGCCAAAGCACATCCATCACATTCATGCATATATAAAACCAAGGTCTTGTCATAATTTGGTGTGCCTAAAACTGGTGCTGAACACAACTCAGCCTTGAGTAGATCAAAAGCTTTCTGGCAATCCAAGATCCACGGTGATGGCAAAGAAATCCCCTTCTTTGTCAGTGCCAACGTTGGTTTTAACATTAATTAACAATTTGGGATCCACTGTCTACAGTACGAAGCCATGCCTACCAAGGCTCTGACCTCTTTCTGTGTATTTGGGACAGACATGTCAGAGATGCATTTTATCCATTCAGGTGTCAGTCTTTTTCCCTCCTTTGACAGGAGATAGCCTAAATAGGCAACCTCCTATCGACAATACTGAAACTTTTTCAATGAAGCCTTATGCCCATGCTCACTAGGTGGATAAGCAGCAACACTCCTTGCAAGCAACCTCTGAGCCTGCAGCTAAAAGAATATCATGAACATACTGTAACAATGTACAAGTGGAGGCAGCTAAAGTGTATCTAGCTGCTCCTTCAAAGCTCTACTGTAAATACTCAGATTCTCATTGTACCCTTGTGGTACACGAGTGAATGTAAACGAGTTTCCCCCTAGGGTGAATGCGAACAAGTATCTACTGTCAACGTGTACAGGAAAGCTAAAGAAAGCATTCCTAAGATCCACAACACTGAAATCAGTAGCAGAAGCTCGAATCATCGTTAATATTGTGGTCACATCAGGCATAATTGGAAATTATGGAGCAACAATCTTATCAAAAGCACACAAATCAATAATAAAACAGAAATCACATTATCCCCTTTCTTATCCAGCACGAACCTCACATCTCCATCTCACTCACTGAAAGCCAGCCCTGCACAGCTTACTGTGAATCCCTTCTAGTCAACTGCTCTCTGTTGCCCACTCTCTCACACAGCGTCCTACACATCTACAGGCCTCCTGGATATGACATACATGTTGCCAACAGTCTCTGCAACTCGCTAGCTACCACTCACCCTACTTTGGGACTTTAACATCTGGTTGACATGCCCAACAACTCCATGACCCAACCCCTGGTTGACAGTCTCGAGGCACTCAACCTTTCCTGGCATACAACAGGTTCTACCCACATTGGAGGCCACACCATTGATGCAATCTTCAGCTCATCCAAACTCATTTCTGTGTCTAGTCCCAAACCCCTTACCTGGACAGACCACAGAGCCATACCTTTCTCTGTACACACCTCCACCCCTCCTGCCAAGACCCACCCTGTCCCACCACATAATCATAAATGCTAGAACAAGGTAAAGGTACCACTCAAGCTGGCTGAAGCCCTGCTATGCACAATCCCAGTTATACTCCGGGCTCACATCTCCCTCTCACACCATCCTGCCTCGCTGCCACCCACATAGGACCAACTCCCAAATGGTTCACATCCCACCTGAAGGTTATGAAAACCCATATTCACTTCCACAAGTGCAAATGGCGAGCTCCGAAATCCCCTCATGGCAAGTCATTGTTCTCCCACCATCACTGTTACTACAAATCTGAGATCCAAAAGGCCAAAAAAGCATACTACAATAAAATAATCTGGAACTCCCGCAGCAGAAGCAAAGTGCTCCACAGGATCATCACATTATTTGTAAAGCCATTCTGCACAACTGCCCCAACCATGTCCACACAAACGCTCAGCAAATCCCTCTTCCAGACTTCCACAACACAGCACTGATCAGGACGGCCACCCTTAATGCCAATCTCACTCCCTGCCAACACCCACTCTTCGGGATTCCACTATTACCATCCCCCCTAACGCCATCTTGAACTCATTCAACCCTATGTCGACCGAGGAGTTCCTCAAACTACTGTCCAGCAGCAGACCTTTCAGGTCCCCCTTGACCCTTGTGCTGGCTCTCTCCTCAAAGATATATTCTCCTCCACCTGTGCTGGAGAACGGACGAGGTCCATACTCAATGATTCCCTCACCTCTGGCATCTTCCCAGAACACTTAAAAGTAGCGTGTGTGAAACCCCTTCTAAAGAAAGCATGCCTCGACCGCCTCCAGCCAACCAATTACAGGCCTATTTCCAAAAAATGATTCTTTGCAAAACTCATCGATTGTGCTGCATACTGTCAGTTCAACCCTTTCGTTGAATCCAGCAACCTCCTAGATCCCACTCAATCAGGATTTCGACCACGCCACAGAAAAAATAAAACACACTGATCTTGATCTGGGATGACCACAAAGTCTCAGCAGGTCTCTGAAGGCTGCACAGCAATGGTTCTCCTTGATCTCTCAGCAGCTTTTGACACCATTATCCACTCACTATTCTTGACCAACTTCACTCCCTAGGATTCCGAGACTCAGCACTCAACTGGATGGCCTCTTTTCTCAACAATAGAAATTAAATCACTTTCCTCCCCATTTCCTCTCCACCGCTCGCCCTGTGAATGCAAGAGTACCCCACGGAACCAGCCTCTCACCTCTCCTATCCAACCTCTACATGACCCCTCTGCCAGCGATCATCCACTCAAACAACCTGACCTGCTATAACTACACTAATGACACCCAAATTATCCTTAGAATCCCCAAAAGGTGCTCTGATCCACAACCCAACCTAGCATCATATCTCAGAAATATAGTCATATGAATGACAAGTATTCACCTCCTTTTGAAACCATGGAAAACTGAGATCATGGTTTGTGGCAACACAGCTCTACTCCTGCAACCACCCTCATGACCCCCCTCCCTCTGCATTTCCCCCTCCCACCTCCGCCAGAGCCACAAATCTTGGCTGCACAATGGACACTGGCCTAACCCTGTCGCACCGGATAAATAATGTATCCAAAACCTGTCACTACCACCTTAGGCCTATGAGACACATTTTCCCTTACCTCACCTACACAAACAGACTGGCTGCAATTATGTACATTGTCATGTCCAGACTGGAGTATGCAAACTCCATCTACTTGGGTGCATTGGCCTACCAATGTAACAAACTCCTAAGAGTCCAACACGCTGCTGCCAGACTCCTTCTTGCACTGGGACAAAGGGATCAAATTTCACCTGCTTTCCACACCCTTCACTGGCTCCCTATTGGATGCAGGGCTACTTTCAATATCTTATGTATCACCCACCGAGCAGTGCACAAGGCCGGCCCAGCATACCTACAAGAAAGGATTATGCCTTACCTCCCAACACTCATCCTAGGGTCAAGCACAGCACTCCTGCTAGTGATTCCAGCCTCCAATTCAGCCAGGTTTGGAGGGTCCGCCTACTAAACCATGGCACTAACACTGTGGAACTCACTGCCTCCCCACATTTGACACAACCAACACTACCAACACTACATGGCCTTCCGTAAAGAACTGAAAACCTGCCTCTTTCCCTAAACCATGTAAGGGACCACACAGCACTAAACTGTCCACCAAACTTCAGCTAGAACAGCATTATCATGAAAACCTAGGAACAGTCGGGTCACGGAAATGGCTCAAGAGACCAACACACTCTGGACTAGGTAGTTGCTGGCTCGACTACAATGGCCTAGCAGCCCCGCTTGTGCCAACAAGCTGGCCAGCCCCCCCCCCTCCAGTGCTCCAATCAAAAATGCCCATGACTCCAAACCTGAGATTTGACATCTCTATAATCGTATAATACAACCAGGCAGTCACTGCACCTCGACCAGACGTGGACCTCGCACTAAGACCAGGAGATTTCTGTCTGTATCTAGCAACCTGGAAATTAATATCCTGACTCCAAACTGCAGCCCATCCGCACCCATGTGCCCGACCATAGCTGAGCTTAATCATTTCTTCCCCTTAGCAAGCACAGCACTATCACTCCAGTAGATGCCAATCACTGTCATACAAACCTATCCGCAAACATCTACGCATAACTACAATCCCAGAGCATAATAGCTCCACTGACAGTCTAATACGATTGGACCTGTTCTTGTCAACCTGGCTCAAACTTTGCACACCTGGGAATTAACACGCAGCACCACTTTTGCTGGCTCCCCTGGCAGTCAAATACTACTGTCCCTGTTCTTGCCAACCCTGTGTCATGCATTACCAATCTGGGAATTCACACGCAGTGCCACTACCACAGAGCCTCAAAGAACTTATGTTCACACATTACAATTCGGCCAGATCATGTCACCTACAGGGTACACAAGGCGGTATATGATCTAATCAGGCTACCGTGGCCACTCAGGAATAATGCCATGAACCCCCTCAACTGAGGTGCTATAGCAACTATGCTTGGTTGGACTTGCTCATTTCCCCTGAGAATATGCACTATGGCCTCAAGCCAATCAGCTCTCTAGCAGCCCTATTCTCAGAAGGGACAATGTTGTTGTGATATAATTCCACACCTGAAACCATAAACGTGTCAGGAATACCCAGCCACCTGCTATAAACAGTGACCTGGGACCCCGAAAATGGGCCATCTAAGGAAGGCATGGTATCAACAGTAAGACAGACACAATTGCCAACAGTTCAAGGGTGTTTATTGAACTTCAAAAAGAGTTTAAAAAACGCATATCTAATCTTAAATCTAAAGAGGGTAGCAAGCTGCAACTATCAAACAATAATAACACAATCCTAGTGTTGTCTTGTCAAGATAAAAGGGTCTATACCAAACACGCTATTACCTCTAATTACAAATAGTGTGGAAACAATGTTATGTAAAATAAAGAAGTGTTCAAGAAATTATATGTCAGGATATTCAGGCCGTTGGCCTCCCTTCCCCCCGTTTTCAGCATGGGACAAGGTGGCACACGCAAGCTTGGCACAGTCTATGGCCTCTTCAGCACACGGGTTCAGTTCAAGCATTGGCATCAGGGCCTTCTGTGTCTTTCAAAGTATCTTCTTTCAGAGGGCCTGTTGCGACAAACAATAACAGGTTTCTTTCCTATTAGGATTTCACATGTACTTAATTTCTCAGGTGATTCAATATTCACCTCGGATCCACCTCAGCCGGGCTCAGATCCTCTTTTAAAACAATGCTTGAGGATTTCCATGTATCCAATTTTTCGAGTGAATCACGGTTCACCTCGTATCCCCCTCAGCCAGGCTCAGATCCATTTCAACACAATGTTCAATCATTCTCCCTCCACTGGGCTCAGACCAATTTTAATACACTTTAACACAAACTTGCTTTAACCCAAAGCCTTCAGTTGATCTCCGTCGTTCAGGCATGGACCAACTTTATCTATGTTGTCATCAACTTTCTTTATTGTATCTTTGGATTGTACACAGGATTTTGCTTGACCCATTGCAGGACCACTTTGATTCACAATCCTTTGCAACTCTTTCACTTTTGCCACCTCTCAGTTGGATACCTTACAGAGACCTTCGAATGAGCATGCACGCAGTGAAGGACCACCCTGTCAAAGGTATTGTATCTTGCTTCCAAAGTTCAATCACTCATCTGTTGTTCAGTTTTACTCGCATTGGTTATCACATGTGCTTTATATGCTGTTCGCTTCAGCACTCACCATACAATGTTGCAGCTTGCAACCTTGGCTTCAACACAGTTCGGCCTGGTAACCGCCTCCCCAAATCACTGTCTGTGTTGATTTCACTGGCACTGCTTTGTTGTGGGAGCCAACGAAAGTACCATGGCAGCAGGTGATTCTCCCTGCCTTGATTATTGATGCGGGAGGGCCCCGGGTTCCTCCGACACACAATGCAAAATTCTTCAGCTTGGTTTCCTGGTCTTACGCTTTCTATTGTCAAGGATTCGTGAACATAACAGTACCTTGTCGAAAAGGTCAAGGGCACTTCCCTCCTCGTGATACCCTTCTGTTCCACCGACTTTCTCCTCCTGTTAAACTGCCACCTTGGAACTGTTGTTTCCTTGTGTGCTTTGCCTCGCTCAAAATGTGCTCCACCTTTTTTCCATGTGGGGAAGTGTAATGGAAGTCGGCTGTGCTTGATGGTCAGTAATTGTCTGACCCTGCCTGACCATTGTATTGGGACGTGTCAGGTAAACGGCTCAAGTGTTAGTCTGTTATCTCTCATAGCAAGCTGTCCATGAGAAAGTGTTCATGTTGTGAAAGGGGGCGGTGATTGAGTTCCTAAGTATCCTATAAGGTAGGACAGTGTAAAGGTGTTACAGGGAAGTGGATACCACGTCTCACCATCTGGTGTCCCAGTCCCACTCCCCGAAGACCCCTCACCGAGGTGATCCTCCCACACTGGTCCACCGCCAGGGACTGGATTCAAAAGTGATGGCAGTGTCCTGGCCACCTGGAGACAGATTCCGGGGACTAGTGGTTGAGACAACTTCAGGTTTGTCACAGCCCTCTGACATTTACAACAGAGCCTCATAAATAAGGACCTTCTAGCCGAGCATACACAACATACTACGAACCAGTCAGAGAATCTCTCTCGGAGGTGCATTACCACGAACCACCAGGACAGACACAGTCATCCCATCAGGCTCTGGAAAGTAACCAGGAATAGGGGCCTCCACCCATTAAGCACACACACACTCACTCTTACCATCATGCCCACTCTCTCCTTTACACCTACAAACCTTAGAACACAGCTATACTCCAAAATCAATTTGGCCTAGCTGCACACATAGCTATACTACTCCATGAACACCTCAACAGACTTTTAGAAGGCAGTTATATCCCATGACAAAATCAGCCTAGTTGTACACATAATCTCTTACAAAGGCTTCATTGCCGCTATGAGGCTGGCTCGGAGGCCACCTACTGTGCTACACACATTCCAATGATCTCTCACAGCATTTGAATGCAGCCACTCTCCACGCAAACCACATTGGCTGCACAAACACTGCGCACACCCAAGGACTATATTCTATCCTACTCCCTCCATTGATCTGGACTACGGTACCCAAGGGTGTTCAACCCAAAGCGCTTTGAGATCATACAAATGGTATGTAAGGCTCTATACAAATGCATAATAACATAACCTAATATAACATGTGGTAGGCTGTAGAAGTCCACAACACCATGTCAGTTTACAACACTGCACATGGCTGCATGTTCAGTGCCCCCACTCAAAATGCCCTCGATAGGGCAATGGCAATGACATGGGGGGAAAAAAAGAAATAAGAAATATAGTCCACCTTGGATGAGTGTCTTGAGGCGGCAGGCTTCAATTTGTGAAGTTGCAATAGCATCTTGTGAGGTGCCTGTACAACATCATGAACAGATGGGCCACCTCTTGGCACGATTGGCAGCAGCACTACTTTACGGTAGCCTCTCCGGGCTGGCCACTGCACGGACCCCTTCTACCTCCTCCTCATCTGTGCCCAAGTCGACCTCCAGTAATGCTTCTGTGCCATCCATTACCATGGCCCCCTGTGCACCAGTCTCATCACTGCCCAATCTGGATGTGGATGTGTCTCTGGTCGAGGTGGAAGTCCCTTCAATGGCAGAGGAGGTGGTCGCTGAGCCTGCCCAGGAGCCCATGCGCGAACAGGCAGTGGAGGGACAGCAGGCACTTTGGGGCAGTGCATATGCCATATTCCCAATAAGGGAATATGAACATATGAAACACTTGTGTATAGGCGCATTACAAATGCCATATCATATCATATCAGGACTGTCATCCAGTCAGAGGGAGAACCTTTGCAGCAAATGCAATGCCAGACAGCAACGTATGGTGGCAGATAGGAGGCATTCTGCAGGTCCTTGCCACTTGGAGGAGGCCATCAACACACTACACGGCACAAGTGAGGCAGGAGACTCAACAGTGCCTGCGCGCTCTGGTGTTGGCCCAGGTATTAAGGCAAGACATCAAAATGTGGAGAGGAAGCAGGCTCGGAATGCAGCAATTGTGAGGGCCAGGGATGAGGTGGAGAAGAGGTTGCAAAGAGGGTGGTCTGCCAT
The DNA here is from genome assembly GCF_040938575.1 of Ambystoma mexicanum. NCBI lineage: Eukaryota > Metazoa > Chordata > Amphibia > Caudata > Ambystomatidae > Ambystoma > Ambystoma mexicanum. The sequence goes on along the minus strand of NC_090926.1, from coordinate 940,274,818 downwards.
CCTGCAGAATCTTGAAGGGCAGCAGAGAAGGCAGAGTTACAGTTGAGGGACACCCTGCAAGCCCTCCAGGGAACAACGTAGGCCTGTCTGCAGGCTGAGGACGTACAGGGTGAATCAGCCCTTGTCGAGACATTGTCCAACATCTCCACGGACTAGCCCGCTGCCAGTTGTACATAGTTGTGGGTTTTATTTTGTACTTCATCATTTTTTCCATGAACAGTTTTTCCCTCCCCCTTATTTTTTTTTACAGATAGTTTGCCTTTTTATACACGTTTTTAAAATGTTTATACCAAACTGCTTGTGGTCTCTGTCCATGTGCACATTTAGTTTGTCCATGTTCAAGTGTCTACATATGTGGTGGGTTAGGGCCTCTTTCTGTGTGTCATTTTGATACTGTGATGTTTGCTGGGGGACATGTGTGCATGATCTCTGTGTGTGTGATGGATGTTGCATCCATGCTCGATGAACGTGTGGTCTTTTGCAGATGTGGGGAAGTGACCTGCTTTGGGATCCATGATTTTGATAGCTTTGGCATGCACATCTGCCTACTTCTGTGCTTTGCAGTACAGGCATGTTGCCCAGTTGTGTAAATGGTGTGGATGGGTGTGTGAAACATGTATGCTGTGGTTGACATTGCACTCCATTGGTGAATATATTCATGGGTGTTTAGTGATGTTAGTGCTTGACATACTGGCGTTCTTTTCATTGACTTAGAAATGTGCACATAAGTCTCACATGTAGCAGAGGGACCAAGAGATGGCTAGAGGTGGCAAGGGCTGGTTGACAGATGCCATTCTTTGTAGAGGGGCACTGCATGCCTGGCATTGGTGTGTCAGTGTTGTTTGACTGACTTTTCTGGTGTGTGTGTAATGGTGTGAATACGTGGATGCTTTTGGGGATGGTGTTTGAGGTCTCTCATTGGGGATGGGTACTAGCCTTTTCATGTGTCTTGCCACATGTTCCAAATGGTTAATAGTTTGTTGTATCTGGTGACAGCTCACTCACCTATGCCCATTCGCTACTGGAGGTTGAGTTAATTGTATGTTGAGATCCTTTCTGGTCCACTGATGTTGACTGTTTATGTGTTCCTTTGGCACACAATTGCCAAAGTGGATGCACACTCAATTCATTCACTAGTTGGGGTATTTTGCATTGTGTGTGTTGAGCAAGGATGTGGCCTTACTGTGGATCAGTTGGCTACACTCATCTCCTGTGCACTCTATGGAAGATAGCTGTTTCCCTCCCAAGGTACAGCCACCCACCCGCACACACCTTCAATCACCCGCTACTTGATCTAATATCACACATCACCTCTGCCACTAGAATGCAGCTAAGTCCCACAGTAAAATATGTGCTCTAGCTAGTTTCACAATCAGTGCCCTTTACTCACGTACTCTCTAACCGCCTTCACATCACCCAACCACAAGCCTGTTCCATTTGAGTCACTAGCAGGGATTTAGCCACCCCTACCTGCCTTCGAACAGGCTAAGATACACACACAGATTCTAAATCACTGGAACTAATCTCTGATAACTTGGACATCAACTACAATGCTTTGAGGCCATTCCAATGGCACAAAGGTGCTGTACAAATGCCATTTTACATTACATTACTATGTCACATGTACATCGAGTGGGCAAAGTATAGCTCGTTCAATAGTATGGAGGCCTGTTTATGTGCAACTGAGCGTGGTCCAACAGGGAGCCATGAAAAGGCTTCAGTTCTGCATTTAATGGGTGTGTTCCCAGGTGTTGTTGTAGGAGGAAGATATCTAGCATGTGAAAAAAAAAGTGGAGGCAAGTCAGAGGAGTTGAGGTAGGTTCATGTTCCACATTGAACTGGAAGGCAGGCAGACTAGCAGGTGCTGCCTTGGTTTAGGAGTTGGGGGTTGAGTTGGGGTACTGGGAGTATGGCAGATTAGCAGGGTCTGTCTTGGGTTGGAAGGTGGGCCAAGGGGTCAGAGGGTTACTGAGAAGATGGCAGACTAGCGGGGACTGCCTGTGGTTGGGTGGTTGGCGCAGTCTGGTTCTGGGAGGGGGGAAGACTAGTGGGTGTTGTCTTGGGTTGGGGGTTGGGGCAGTGGGTTACTGGGAGGGGGGAATAGTGAGTGCTGCCTTGGGGCAGAGGGCAGTGGGGTACTGAGAGCAGGGTAGACTAGGGGTGCTGCCTTGGTATAGAGAGACAATGTGCACTTTCTCTGGAGTTCGCAGACTGCTGCTTTGATTTAAGGGGATGAGGCTCAATTTTGCCAAGGTTCATAGGTGCTGCTTTGAGTTAGGGGGACGAGGTGCAGTTTTGCCCAGGTACGCAGGTGCTGCTTTGAGTCAGGGGGATAGGGCACATTTTTGTCTGGTGTATGCGGGTGTTGCTTTGAGTTAGTGAGATGATGCACTGTTTTGCCTCAGTAATGTGAAGGAATCATGAAGCAAGACACAAACAACTTATTCAAAGTTCAAACTGAAATAATGTATTAAATCAAATGTCAGGAATATAAAAGGTTTACCTTGCTGTATGCTAAGGTGGGATTTGCCTACCTGAATGATACTAGGGACAGTCTGAGTTAAAGATTTCAACTTAAAAGTCTGTGTCCAAAACCTATCCAAGCTCTCACAACTAAAGCTAAACAACATGTAGTGACGTCTATAATCAAGGAAATGGTGTTCAATACAAAGTCTGAGCTTCTTCCAGCTCTTAGCCTCCTTTTCAGCTCCCATTCCCCAAGTTCAAGAAAGTTCCACAAATGTCTCAGGATGACCTTGCTCAATTTCAAGGCAATACAGATCTACACAATCCTCTGGGCTCCCTTTCCCGAGTTCCAATCAACACAGTTCAAAAGAAAAGCATCGTGCGGCTCTGTCTCAATACAGCATGTACAGTCCTCAGGTCTCAGGGTTCCTTTCCCCAAGACTTCAATGTAACAACTGATATTTGTTTCAGTCTTTCAAAGTTCAACACAAATCCAGGCCAACTTGAACCTCCTTCTGGTTTTCATCACCAGCTTACTTGTAGTATCCTTCTTGATATATGTCACAATGTCTTTGGCTTTCACACTTCAGGGGTCCTTGGTCTAGCCGCAGTTGTTAGACCACACGGTCCACCCATCAAAGGTCACGCAATCAGGAACACTAGGCTCTACAGCCACACAGGTTCTTATGCATTTACCCCTGTGTCCAAACTCAGCTTCACTGACTTCTTTTTGTCAGCCTCTTGGTTCTATATATAGGTTCAAACTCTCCTGGCTTTTCTTTGTCAGCCTTTTGGCTTTGCCATTATGTGTTACACAACGCTTTGCCAGTTTTTGGCCTTGCAGCACTATACACATTCATAAAGTTCACTTGTGTTGTGGTGTCCTGGTTCATGTACTACCTTTTTCTTACACTATTTCAAGCTTTCTCTCTTTTAGGTAGGTTGCATTCAATTGTGCACTTTCCCTTGTGTTTTTCATCCATTTCATCCATTATCAGCTTTGCCCATTTTCAGTATAACTTGCCTTTATTTCCAGCTTTCATTCAGTTTGGTATTCAATAAATATTCAATATATATAAATCAGCGTTATTCCAAGCATTCATTCAATTGGGTGTTCAATATGCATATTTTATCGTTATTCCAAGTTTTCATTCACTTCGGGGTTATATATGAATACTTTAGCTTTGCGTTGAGTTTTCATTCCGTTCGGTATTTAAATAGCATTATACAACAGTTTGTACGACAAAACCCTTCCTTGGGACACTCCTGGAAAAATGGGTCCTCCCACAACTGACTCAGCATACTGCGTTGGTTAGTTGCCTACACACACATCAATCTGGATTCCTAGCATCCAGAGGCACTGAAACTGCTCTCCTGAACACCTGTGAAGACCTTCTTGCATCTCTGGACTCTAACTCTCCAGCTATTCTCATTCAACTCTATATCTCAGCAGCATTTGATACGTTCCACCACTCCACCCTCATAAAAAGACTTCATGATACACTTGGCATCTCAGAGCGGACACTGGACTGGTTGACCTCCTTCCTCACTGACCGTCCTTCCCAGGTGATCGTGGGCTATTTTTCCTCTCGCACCTCTATCTCTACCTGTGGTGTACCCCAGTGCTCCAAACTCTTTCTCTGGCTCTTTAATATCTATCTTGCCCCACTTGCATTACATTATTTCTACTTTCTCACACAACTTCTAATGTTATGCAGATGACACCCAACTCTTTTTCAAACTTCCCTCTGACTCCCTTGATACCTCCTCTTCCAGTCCTGGTGTGCATCTAACAATCTCTGCCTCAATGCCAGCAAGACTGAGATTCTTCCTATCAGCACTGCTTCTCCCTCCTTCCTCTCTTCTCTCTGTCCACAACCCTATGGGCTCCTCCCACCTCCTTCATTTGAAACCAGAAACCTTGGAGTCATCTTCGACTACTCTCTTTCTTTCCTCCCTAACATCATGGACCTTGCCAAGAAGGCCCATTTCCAACTCCACCTCCTCAGAGGAACCCTCCCTTTCCTCACCATTCCCCAGAAGCTCAGTGTCTCTAGAGCCCTGCTACTCTCTAGGATGGATTATTGCAATATCCTCTTCCTTAACCTACCCTATTTCTCTCTCCACCTCCTTCATCTTATCCACAACAGGGCTGCAAGACTTATCCTTGGCCTCAAGCCCAGGGACCATATCTCTCCATTCTTAAAATCTCTCAATTGGCGTCTGGTTGCTGCAAGGATCAAATTCAAATCCCTCTGCATCATCCATAAGGCTGTCTGGGTCCAGGGACCACACTATCTACAATCTGCTCTCACCAAATACTTTCCCTCCAGGTCTTTAAGTTCCTCCAGCTCGAACACTGTGTGTCAAGCACTTTCCTAAGCAGAGAGTTGGAGGCCAATCTCTTTTGACTGGCCGGTTCCCTCCACTCGAACAGCCTTGCCCCCAGCTCTCTGTCTTGAGCCAGATCTCTTCAAATTCTAGAAGTACCACAAGACTTTCCTCTTTACCTCCTTCCTCCCGCTCCTCCTACCATGTTAAACCCCTCAGTTGCCGAGATTGGTGGGCCTGGCCCTTATGTATCCTTATAGGTCATGGCAGTCCTCCCAATCACCTGGAGCCCCTCCCTCTCCCAGAACTTGCCCATGGGCACCCATTAGCTTGTGTTCCCTCACAGGACTGCACTTTGTATCAACAGATGTTATGTTATGTTAGGGAAATTTGTAGCACTCACATTCACCAAAAAGGCATCTTGGCGCGAGGAAAACATGGAGGAGCAACATTTAAAAAGTGGAGACTTAAGTGAACACATGAAGTCCAAATGGTTCTCAGTGCTCCTGAGGGCAAGTGGTAACTTATTCCACAGTTTGCTAGCTGCAACCGAAAAGGCACAAAGCCAGTTCTAACATGGTGGAATCTAGAGGTGACTAAAAGATGAGCATTGCAAGGACGTAGAGTCTGATCCGGAATGTGTGTAGAAATGTATCCTGTCGATAGAATGCACCATGATGGTAATAGGTGCGTGTACTCGACATTTAAATTCAATCCGTTTGGACACTGGGTGCCAATGCAATGCCCTTAGCACTGCGCTGATATGCATGCCGTAAGGAGTAGCAGATCAATCCGACAATTTATGAGAGAGGCGACTACCAGATGACGAAGATTCTCCAGAAGAAAAGGCAGTATTTTATGGAGCGTTCTCAGGACAAAGTGACCAGTTTTACAAACTGCACTGATCTGTGGGGCCATGGAAAGTGAAGCAGAGAAGATAACTCCCAGATGTTTAACCTCCTTCACTGGATCAGAAAAAAAAACAAGTGATAAGTACCCGATGGAGGGAGACCAAGAAATAGAATTAGATGGAGAACCCACCACCAGGATCTCTGTCTTGTCTCCATTAAGTTTCAGCCAATTCTGGTCCATCCATCTCTTCATGTTCTCCAGGCAAGCGCACATACAGGAGGACATCCCGACCCGGTCACAATAAAGCTGAACAAGGTTCTGGGTGTCATCAGCATACAGATAACACCGGAATCCATGCGAGTGGATCAGACTCAGCAATTTTCGAACATAGATGTTAAAAAGGTTTGTGGACAAAGTCGCGCCCTGCGGAACACCCCAATTAAGTGAATAATATGGGGTGTAAAAAGAAGAGAGAGAAAGGGCGTGTTCCCTCTCAATCAGGAAAGAAGAAAACCAAGACAGGATGGAGCCAGAGAGGCCAGATGCCTGCATGCGGGACAGGAGGATGGAATGGTCAACAGTGTCAAATGCCGCTGATAGATCAAGTAATATTAGATGGTTAGATCATCAAGGACAGAAACTAAGGCACTCTCTGTCCCACGTTGTGGGTGAAAACCCGCCTGCAAGGGGTCAAGAAAAGAAGAGGTTTCCAGAAAAGAAGAAAGAAGAGGTAAAAATCAAAGATTCAAGAAGATTCATAGAAAACAGGCGAGAAATAGGGCAACAGTTGCCAAGAACAGAAAGATCTACTGAGGATTTCTTCAGGATAGAGATCACTGGGAAGGTGACACACTATGTGTAAACTGTGAAGAAGAGGATAAAGAAGAAACCACAGAAAAAAGTTCCTTGGATTTATTTAACGCAAAATCTATTTTATGTGAAAAAAGAAGAGGTTTCCAGAAAAGAAGAAAGAAGAGGTGAAATCAAAGATTCAAGAAGCTTCATAGAAAACAGGCGAGAAATTGGGCAACAGTTGCCAAGAACAGAAAGATCCAGTGAGGATTTCTTCACAATAGAGTTCACTGGGAAGGTGACAGACTATGTGTAAACTGTGAAGAAGAGGATAAAGAAGAAACCACAGAAAAAATGTCCTTGGATTTATTTAACGCAAAATCAATTTTATGTTCATGTGTTTTTTGTTTAGCGTCTCTGATAGTCACATGATGTTCACAAGTGGCTAAACGAAAAGCAGATTCATGCAAGGGTTTATAGGCTAGACGCCATTTACGTTCGGCTTGTCTTGCATACAGCTTCAGAATGTGTTGGTCCTTAGTATACCAGAGGGCAGAGAGGGCACCTTCTACAGTGAGAAATCCTTAGAGGAGCCACCTCATCTGATACCGGAAGAAAAATCTGAGGTAAAAAAAAAAAGCATTTTTCATTTATTAGAGAGGAGAGATGGACAAGATCTACCGAGCACTAATTGTGTTTTTGAGAAGCGGAAGGATGAAAAAGCTGAGGAACTGATGTGCACCAAACTTCAAATGGAATGATATAATGATCTACCATAGCACTTGAAAAAAACTCGAGCAACAGTTACCAGAAATTCACTTGAGAACATCTAATCAAGAATGCCTTCCTTAACATTCTTGGATTCATGAACTAACTGCTTAAGACCCAGATCATCAAGTGAATCAAAGAACTGAGCCAATACCAGAGGGTGAGGGTGATTGAACCTGATGTTAAAATCTCCAAACACAAATAGGTTAGAAAATGTCTTTTTGGAGAGATGCAACCACATGACAGAGGAAGTTAGAAATTCCACAAAGGAAGTTAGAAATTCGAAATGGGAACCAGGGGGATCAAAAACAATTATGAAGGTAATAGCAAAGGAGGCTTACACCAGACAGAGGACCAGAAGGGCTTGTAAGAGATTGGAATCGCAGCAAATGAGAAACTGGATTTAAAGATGATGGCAATTCCACCACCAGAGCGGAGAGCTTTTCGATCAATGTACAGAATAGTATAGCCATCCAGAAGTGCTTGAGCCAAAATAGGAGCAGAATTTCCGGTAAGCCAAGTTTCAGTTAGCCATAACATATCAGGGAGATTTCCATTGAAAAAATGACAAATTGAAATTTCATGTGCCACCAGTGAACGAGTGTTAAGTAAATATACACTAAAATAGCATTTACCTCTAACAACCAGGATGGCCAACTCTGTAGTAGATAGATAAGAGATTTTAGGAGGGAAACATGTTTCTGGAGGAGCTAAACTTAGAATGGTCCCTTGTGTGCTTTTCCCTGTTATCTGTCATGGCCCGTCCTTAGTGCCGATGGGCCCAGATGGGCTTAACTTAGGCACAACAAGTCCTGTCCTGCTCCACTCGACCACTGCAGTGTCTAGTAGCTAGCTGTTGAAATAGGCACATGGTATTGCCATAGCCTATTCCTCTGAAATAGGCAGTGAGGAAGGACTGCCAAAGCAAGTGCGTGGAGGCAAGAAGATAAAAAGAGAACTATGGCAGCGAAGCACAAGCCTCTGAGTCCTAGTGAGGCCAGGCACCCTCCGCCGATGTGACTGGCATACAAGAAAACAAAACAAAATAGAAAGTAACATTAATTAAAATAATAGAAGCGCTCTAGTGAGCGTGAATAAAAGTGAGTGGCATCCAGTCACATGCTGCGGGCCAGGATTAGCCTGTGACCTGAAAGGAAATAAAAATCCAGGTAAAATTGCCCAAGCAACAAGAAAAAGCACAGAAGGCAAAGCACTACCGTGCGTATCCAGCGAGGAAGCAGGAGACTGGCGCCTATTGCTCTGAGTCAGCCAATCCCTCTGAGCTGCCAATAAGCAGTGAGGAACGGCTACCAAAGCAAGTGGATGGAGGCAAGAAAATAAAAAGAGGACTATGGCAGCCTCGGAATCCTAGTGAGACCAGGTACCCTCAGCCAATGTGACCGGCATACAAGAAAACAAAATAGGAAGTAAAATTAATTAAAATAATAGAAGCGCTCTAGTGAGCATGAATGTGAATCGCGTCCAGTCACACACTACAGCCCTGGATTAGCCTGTGACCTGAAAGGTCATAAACACCCAGGTAAAATTGCCCAACTAACAATTAAAATGAAATCCTGATGACAATTCTTTCTATTCCACCTTTGTGTAGCACTTTACCACTACCCTGCACAAAGAAATCTCCCTAGCACTTACCTGCCCCCGCACAACACCCCCCCTCTCACTGCACTGGCACAATCCGTATGCTCACGAGGCCTAATAGGTCCACCTCTATCCTGTTCTTTTGTTGTATTTTATTACCTTTGTCCCATGTTCCCTGCCTTTGCCCTGTGGGTGCTTTGAAACACAATTCCTTGCGGTTTAAGTCCCTTACAAATGCACAATAAATAAATAAATGTGCAGCCTTTCCGTGTCTCCCCAGCTTTGAGTGACCTCTCTGACACTCACCGGTTCTTGGTGTCCCCCTCATGGCTCCTGCTGTCTTTGTTCTCCTGGTTGACGGGCCCTACTCTGTGAGCCCTGCACGCACTCCAGATGTTCACCTCCACATGACTGTCGCTTTCCATCTCTGGCATGGATGTGGCCATCATCCCTTTTCTATGCTGCTTGCTCGCAGGATTGACAGCACGCTTCCCAATACTGAGGCCCCCAAACCTGTGGTAGCCTAATGGCTTAGCATTCCTTGGGCTCCACAGGTCCAATGCGCATTGGCCGGCGTCTTGGCTTACTCGCCAGTCCCACCACGGCTGCCTCCTAGCATCACAGGTCCCCTGCTGGTCTCCCCTCCACAGATCTCCCAGTTTCTCCTCTTGCTGTTTCACAGGTCTCCCTTTTGTACACCTGTTACCAACTTTTGCTACCATCAGGTTGCAAATGTGGACTCATAATTAGATTTGCTGACCCTCACATCTCTCTGCAGGAATCATCCTTGTCCCAGTACCAAAGTGGTGAAATTAAGTATGAGTGTTCATTACTCTTACGTCACTACAATAACCAGAATCCCTTGGGACTGAAATTGAAAAAGTAATAAGCAACACCTGAAAAGGAACACAGCCAACACAGCCTCCCTGAAGAGAGTTTGAGACTTGAAAGTACTTGGAGGAGTATAACTATTGTGCATTTGAACTGCAGCAGTTGGGATGTAACCCTGGTAATTTTTTAAAATTGTTGGGACTTAACTCTGTTATGTTTTGCATCTAGTATTCAACCCTGTTATTTTTTTTTTAACTTTGTTGGGTTTTAGCCCTGTTATTACTCACATCAGGATTAAATAACTGGGAACTAGAGTGTGCACCTGACCTTACTCTTATTCACTTCTTACTCGTTCCTGCACTTTCAGATGTTAAATGTGGGGAAATCAGGGGAGCTGTTTTATAGTAGCCTATGAGGCCGGCCTAGGGGTAGGTTGCTCATCAATAGGGAACAGGGTATACCGTGTCTGGCCCCTTAACTTTTTCACCCTCTTTCTGATGCTTCTGGAGTGGTGATACCTCCTGTCAATTGCATGGTGAAAGTCACCTTGGTAACAATACCCCATAACTGCCTCTGGGGTAGAGGATGCTTCATAAAAGGGACATGTGGAATACCGCATCTCACCCGAGGACTTCCCCGGCCCCAAATCCCAAGGACCCTCCACCCAGGTGATCCTCCCTCACTGCTCCACCCCCAGGGTTGGGATCCAAAAGCAATGGTCTTTCCCTGGTCACCTGAGAAGAGGGCCCAAGGGGTCGAAATGTGAGGATGCTCTCTGATCTCTCACAGTGCGCAGGTGCTGCTTTGATTTAGCAGGAAGAGGTGCAGTTTTGTCGAGGTTCGTGGCTGATCTCGTATTGCTCCTCTGCCTCAGGCATTACAGTCTCTTATTGATGGTTATCACAATAATATAGCTGACTCAGGCCTTTTTGAAAATCCTAAATAATCTGCAGTGATAGTCTTACATCCTGATAGTAAGATAATTCTACTGCACATTTACAACAATGGTGATTTGAATCCAGTTAAAATATTTTAGGATGATATCGGGAAAGGTTCAATCATTCACCCAGTCATGATTTTTGAGAAACAAGCTTGCGGGATAAACCATTTAATTGGGAAATCTTTCGAGTTGCACAAATGTACGTTGGACAGATAATTAACCATATAGTTACAATATAGTATATGATGTAGAAGGAATGGCCCTGGACTGTTTAAGAAGCACATGGGAGTTTAAAAACAGTACCTCCTTCAAATAGTGCAAACCAATTCTGTAAAAGCTATTGGCAATTGCGAACTCTACTCCAGGTTTTTCAGCCTAACAAGAACTCAGGGTTAGATGTTTGGAAGAACATTACAATCTGAGCCCTGTGGCATTCTCTTTATCAATTGTCATGAATAAAAGAGTCGTATTACCACAGAGGATCCTGAGAGCTGTCCATGACAGCAAAAGTGCAAGGATGATACCTTGGCGAAACCATGTTGCAAAGGTACTAGATTATTTTAATGTGATGATATCAACCCAACTCGCAACACCTTTACAGAAATTGGTAGCTGAGAAGTTAATAGAATTAATTATTGCTTAATATCATATAAGAGAGAAGTGCTAAAGTTAGTTAAATCAAGGCGAGGATACGTTGGAACTTATCACCTCGCTTATCTCTGCTCAATTATACTTGAATTGATCATTGAAAAACATATAATACTAAAGACACAGGCTTGTTTTTACATATATGTTTCCAATTCTGTTTTGTGTTAAGTTCTATATCCCTTTACACAACTTACTTTTGGTGCCAAGGTTGCCACTTTCGACTGAACAAGTGCTTTCTCTAATCAATAAATCAATTCAAATCAAATCAAATCAAATCAAACCTGATTCCTTTATATGGGGCCTCATTAGGACCCAGACGGTAAGGGGTTTACGGCGGCGTAAACAGCGCCGACCCTTACCGCCTGATTCCGAGGTCCCTTAGCGCCATGGAGGTTTTAACACCTGCTTTTAGCAGGTGTTAAAATCCATGGCGCTAAGGGACCTTGTTGTTAATTACGCCACCGTAATTTACGGTGGCGTAATTAACGCCTTCCCCACTCCCATTATGCCCTATGGGGCAAAAATGGGAATGGGGAAGGGTAAATGGGTTAATGGGGACTTACCGCCCCACTCACCTCGGAATGGGGCGGTAAGTCCGCCAACCACCATGGCATAAACATAGTTTACGCCATGGTGGTAAAGGTACGACCCAGGCGGTAACTTACCGCCTGGGTCGTAATGAGGCCCATGGTGTTACAGCAAGGTGACCAAATAATAATAAGTGTATCTTTGGGAACAATACTAGTTGTGGCCTTTGCACTGGATGTTGGGAGTCACGGTTGCCCTTTAATCTGACAAAAATATAAAGAATTCAGGAAAAGTCTGCTAAAACCTGAAGAGAACCCAGCTATTATTTTGTTTTGCTGGGAGAACACACAATGACAGCAACTTGTGCATTAACACAATTTGAGCATTGTATTGAATGAACGAAACAGCCAAGCCTTGGCTTTACTTAAATTTATTTATGTCAAGTACTTGACGTCTTGTGAGATATAGCTATATGTCACATACTTATGCTTGTTTATATCAAATATCAATTGTTTTTCCTTTGCCAATTGATGTTGATTTTATTAACATTGATGTGATGTCATCTTTATGTGCTGCTATCGGAGGTGTGCTGCGCTCAAAATAAAGATGTCTCTGAAAGAACTAACCAATCTCTGAGCGCAAGCTAAATGCCAAGGTGTCATTCTAGCTAGGATGCCAAAGAAAGACTTTTGGTCTGCAAGCGTATTGCTTTTGTCTTTGTTTGATGGCTCAACAGCGTTTAACTGGTATGTTTAATGCTTCTATAGGTTTGTCCAAAGATCATAAAGTGGTGTGCTGGGTAGACATTAACTGAGCTTTGCAGCGTATATGAACAAAGCTGTATAATCACTAAGCACAATCAGATAATGCATCAGTGTTGTGTGCCTTATGGCTCGATAGGATCAGTGGAGATATCAAAAGTGGGAGAACCAGAACGTTTTGTCCAGTCCTCTTAATGTGGTGAGTTCTTCAAAGAGGCTCAATCATATGCTGAATGACTTGGAATAGGACATATGGATTGGGATTTGGGAAAGCACTACAAGCATAGCAGGTCTCCTTGAGCAAAAGGTGCTCAGATAAGTGGACCATCATGAAGCATGGTACTGGTCTGAAGGCAGCGTGATACCTTGAAACAGCATTGAATGCTTACTTCGGAATGCCAAGCAAAAAGAGTTAAAAGAGTGCTTGGTGTCTATCAAAAAGAATCACACAGAGTTAATCTGCACTTCCATCACAGGATTTTGAGCAACCTACACACACTATGGCTCTATTCCGGATACATAGGTGTTGTGGTCAAGCGATTCTCAGTGTGGACATGCATAAAAGGTCTTATATAGATGTCCCCTATGTTTCCCAGGGATTGTAAGGGAAGGATCAGTCTCAATCTTTGGATCTGTCATATTTAGGTTTATTGAAAGAGAATCTGAACTGTCCTCTGCTTCAAAAGAAAACAATAGAATAGGCATTTCAAAATGTATTTAAAGTTAAATCATAGCAGATTATTTGTAACATCCAAGCCTTATGCTAGGAATCAATTCAGATGACTCAGACCAGACTGTTCTCTTCCTTTCAGTGGATTTTCCAGTTGAATTACTCCCAGAAAGAGTTGCATTTGGGCAGAATATTAGCATGCGAGGAGATTAAAACATGATGGAAGGGGTCTTTCCAAACCAGAAACCCTGATGCTGTTTACCCTGTGCCTATTCTTGGCCCTCCAACGAACAAAGTGACTGCATATGACTTGGTAAAATGGTGATGTTGTTATTTGTTGTTATGTCCTTTTAAAAAATTAAAAACATACATGACTTCCTTTTCCTTATAACACTCTTGTGATCAGGCTACACAGTTCTACAGCTCTACTATCAGTGGACTTTATTGCTCAAAAGGATTCTATTCACATTTGGTTTGATTTAGGTTATATCTCTCAGAGCGAGCAAAGACGTTCTGCATTGTTTCTCTACCAGGTAGTGAAGCTTCTGTGAAAAAGGGGCTCCAGTATGACTCATGTCCACACTAAATGTGTATCAACAACAGATTGGCATGATATTAAAATGACATAGACAAATTGAGATTAGACATACCTTTGGATCTGTACATAACAAAGCACATTATTTTGATGGCAGCTAATTGCTGTTGATAGATATTTTACACCCACTGATGAGGCGTTAGGCAACATCCACCATATCCGACATAGTTAGAATATTGCCAATGCATTTTTTTCAATTACTTTTTTGTTACCATGGCTCTGTACCTGAAAAAAAAAAATGTCGATCAGCTCGATTTGGGGTTTAGCAGTACTTATGATTAATACCTTCTTTGATTAATAGCTAATAGGCTACCACTACCTACAGGACAGCGTTGCCAATTGGAACCTGGATAATATTAATTCCATATTCTCAGGTAAAGCACAGTACATGCACACTATTTTTGAGCTTGCCATGTGCACATGACTGCTGGATGTTACTTCCTTCCTGAAAGGTGGCCATGTTGCCTAAAATGTGAGGGATGTTAGTGTAGGGTCACAGCATGAGGTATTAATATATGTCTATATATTACAGTGCCTGTGGTAGCGGCCCTGTAGTTATGGTTAAGTTGATCAACTCATAGAAAGAGCACTTTTTGGTGGCTTATAACTTTGCCCCCCCTGGATAAATCATCAGCAAACATTGCAAAATAAGTATTTGGCACTGTCAGATTGATTCTGCGTAGTTTCATGAGGTTTTGCCCGCTGATTGGATTTTGAAAAACACAAAGTGTGTCAGATATTTTGAAACAGATGCCAAGTTGGATCCGTGAACTGCTGGCGCTGTCCATGGACACCGCGGTAAAAAACATATTTAAAAACACAACATTGCACATGTCAAACTCATGAAACTATGTCTGGGTAGGTGCGGGGTGATGCGATGGGATATGGCCATAAAAAGCAATACACGTGCCAGGTTTATCCCTACAATGTCTGCAAACATCTTAGATGTCCAGGGATCTTTGTGTGATGTTTGTGGACATTTAAGATGTTCAGGGTCATCCATGCCTATATCTGAATTACAGAGTTGGTGAAAAGCAGTTATTGGATGGCTTATAACTTTGCCGCTACTTAATGAAACTGCATGGTATTTTGTGATATCGTTCTAGACCTCACGGTTCTACAAAGGTTGGTGCTAGTCTGCCAAGAGGCAACAAAATTAGAGGAGAGGCCCCAAAATATTTAAAAGGCTTATAAATTTGGTGCTGTTTTACGAATCCGCAAAAAGTGTGGAAAAAGATTTTAGACCCAGATTTTAATGTTTTTTAAAATTTCGTGCGATTTTGTGACTAGCATGGGGTTAGATGACTTACAACTTTCTTGCCATTTCCCGAAACTGCAGAAAAGTTAGCAGAAAGATTATAGAGCAAAACTTGAATGTTCGTGGAAAGTCTGAAGGGATTTTGTTTAGAAATGTTTTATGACAATTTTTTGTATGTACATTTTGACACTTTTCAAAAAATAAAACATGGATGGGGGGGCTGTTGTGCATGTTGAGTAATGGCCGCCTGATTCCGGAGCTCCTGCTCCCCGCGAACATGCTGTGCCTTTAGATCCATTCGAGGACCGCCTGTGAAGCTGTAATTGCTACCATCGAGGGCCCAGGCAGAGGTGCCTGAACCACGGAACTCCTGTTGAGCTTGGACATACAGGGAAAGTTACGACCATCCGAAGATTGGCCGAGGCGCGGTGCACGAGCGATCCGGCTGTCGGATCCGTGGAAAAGCACCCAGTGGCCGGGGGACGCAGTGGCGACTGAAGGCCGCTGATGGGCAGAGCCTGGCATCGGGACTCGCGCCTCAGCCGAGTTCCTACGCATCTGTGGGACCGTTAGACTGAGAGGAGCTGCGGACACAGGTGAGACCGGGGGCCCCCAGAGGAGCACAAAACCATCCTCCAAATGCCTGCGGTGCTCACGGCCCCCCCTCCTGTGACCTGTCTGTGTATGTCTCCTGTGGCCGCTGTGCTAAGCGGCATTGGGGGCGAGCCGGCCCTAGCCGCGGGCGGGCCCCAGAGCGAGGCGTGTTATGCAGAGCGGGGGGTAGAGCGCCCGGGGGCTGCGGAGGTTTAACGGGGCTTTGCCTGCCGCGACGAACTTCTGCATCAGCGGGCCGGCGGTTGGATGAGGCTGTCGCTCAGTGGAACGGCCGCTCCAGCTAACACAAGAGGCCGTGCACTAACAACATTCAGGTTATCCCGTTCCCTGGAGGTCCTGAACACTCTCCTGTGATCACTGGGAAGTCGTGGCTGAGTAGGAATACTTAATACAGTGTGCCTGGGAACTCCAACATTTCTACAAGCTTGATCATCCATAATAAGGTGACCTACAGGGCACTGGGGTTCTGTGCACACAATCACTGAGCTGGGAAGTCAAACACAATGACACGTGCTGGTCATTGTCACAGCTACTTACGTGGAAGGGCGCAATCCATTCAGTGGGGCGTGGATTCTGTGATAGAAGGCCACACAAACTGCCCGTCGCTACAGGTGTTGCTTGGAAGGACGCTCTGACGACCTATGTAGTGAGGACCATGAACCTGTGCCCCGCTACACCAGCCCAAGTTGTATAGTGGTACCGAGTCACTATTTGATACGGCTCTTCTGCCTGAATCAATAACATTGAAATTGGAAATACTCTGCAGCGCTAGTGTACCATGGGGGAACCACATAAAGCAGGCAAGTTGGCAAAGGCTGCCAGCAACAAGAAGAAGGGGCCCATGGACACCTACACCAGTAGCCAAAACCCAGCCACTACTGCAGAAATACACGCAGAATCCGTCGAGGCCGGAGAGTCTGAGGTTGGAGGTCCAGTAGACAAACTAACAACATTAGTACAAAATGGCTTCCTCGCAGTTAATGTTAAGCTGGATGAGATAGTGGCCACTATAGGCTCGCTGAGGGCCAGAATAGACAAGGAAAGCGCTTGTGTCACTGAGCGCTTTCCTTGTCGCATGGTGGGTGTTGCAGAATCCTTTGGGAAGGGGCAACTGGAAAAGCAACTTGAATCACTGCTCAAATCCTTGTTCGGACTTTAGGCATTCTCTGCGCACACTGGCTCCAATACCCAAGCCTGGTGCCCCACCACGCACCATAATTGCCCGGCTCCTCAACTACAGGGACAGAGACACAATTCTCCGGCTGGCAAGGGAGGCTCGGACGCTGCAATATGAGGAAAACAGGATTCACATATATCCAGACTTCTCGGCTGGGGTCCAGGCAAGCAGAAGATCCTATGAACCAGTCAAGAAACTTTTGAAAGCGCGCCAAATCCCATATGCACTGAGATTCCAGGCCAAGATGAGAATACAACACGCTGGTAGGGCACATTTCTTTGAATCTCCGTCTGAAGCCATGTCTTACATCGAGACACCCATACCCCTCCCACCCAGAGGGGACAGACCGGCGTAGAACAATAGACCCCTTCCGGCAGACTGAGGTCGTATGCCGTGGGACTATGTGACTGGGTTATCATATCCTTTTTGCCTGGAATGACACTGGACCAATGACTAAGGCGGCCCCACAACTCATGATTAAGCGGGGCTGGGGTACTGGAGTTGGCGGTCATGTGGAGCAACATGACCACCCCTGGAATGGTCCACAAGTTTCTGTGGGAACATCATCTAGTTGGGGGCGATGATGAGGGTGGGCTTGGGGGGCATGGGGTTTGTTGTTATTTTTACACAAGCTTAGTAGAGTTTGTAACGGCGACTGCTCCCTGTTGGGGGTACACCATCACCGTATCTGCGAGCCCGCCCAGGTGCAGCCAAATAACGAACTTCTGTAGCGGCCAAATTATCAAATTCTTGGATGTGTGTGTGTATTTCTGCCAATATTGCCCTGTCTTGTGTACGGGTGTAAGTCTCTTCCAGTTCACATAGTTTGCGTTCGGTTTCATTTAGCTCTATTCGGACACCTTTAAGGAGTCCTGCAGTTTTAGATATAAGAACTCCCCTGATCCAGACCTCAAAGGACTCCCAAACTGTGGAATATCTGACCACCGTCCCAACGTTAGTAGTAAAGAACTCTTCTATTTCAACATATAATGCCTCCACCACACAAGGGTCACCCAGTATTCCCCTTGTCATCCGACATCTTTGTACGGGCTTGGGGGCACCGTGGAGCATCACCTCCAGTGAACCTGGGGAATGGTTGGACAGCGTACGTGGCAATATCTCCAATCTATTAAAACAAGACAGGCAACCCTATCAGTTTACTAGTATACAAACACTGCAAGGGGATGTTCTCCTGAGGGAAGACAAGATTAACGGGGTATTTGCTAGATTCTATAAAAAACTATATTCAAACCATGATACCAAAACAGCTAGTGAAATCAAAGCATATTTTATGGCATTATCATTGCCGAAGCCCTCTGAGGCAGACCAAATGGCAATGGAGCAAGCCGCGACGTCCGATAAAATCACAGAAGCAATTAAGATGCTATCTTCGGGCAAGGCTCGGGGGTCGGACGGGATAGGTGCCGAATTCTATAAGGAGTTCCGTGAAGAACTGGTACCAATACTAATGCAGGTATGGGAGGAAGCCCTTGAGACCAATATACTGCCTCCATCAATGAGGGAAGCTGTGATAACCGTCCTCCCTAAAACCCATAGATGGCCTCAAGAGGTATCATCCTATAGACCCCTTTCACTTATCAACACGGATGCTTAAATATTTGTAAAAGTCCTGGCCAACCGACTGCTACCAGCAGTCCCGACTCTGGTCCATGCAGATCAAAATGGGTTCATTCCCACGAGATCAACAGCCTTCAATCTCCACTGGCTTTTTTTAGCATAATGTCACAGATAGACCTGGACAGATTTGCGGCGGCCATGTCTCTTGATGCCAAAAAAGCCTTTGATTCAGTGTCTTGGGCTTACCTACTAGCTATTTGGAGGCATTTGGGATGGGCCCTAATTTTATCAGATATGTGAAATTGCTATACACGGAACCCAGCGCCAGAGTTCTAACTAATCGTACCATCTCTGAACTGTTCCTGCTGGGGAGAGGCACCAGGCAGGGATGCCCATTCTCGCTTATATTATTCGCAATCACCATAAAGCCAATGGCAATTGTGGTTAGACTAAGACATGCAGAAAGGGCAATAATGATTAAAGGTTCCACTCAATTGATCTCCCTTTATGCGGATGATACGCTGCTGTATGTTCGTGAACCAGAGACTAACATTGCACCCATTATGGCGGAGATACAAGAATTTGCAGAGTACTCTGTATAGAGGGTAAACAAGGCCAAATCTGAAAAATTCCCGCTCACACCAGCAACCAAACGCCCGGATACAATACACAGCCTTAAGTGGTCAGAACGTAACATTAGATATCTGGGGATACTTGTTTCCAGAGACAGGCTTACACTATACTCAGACAACCATGAAACTACATTGCAATCATTAAATACTAAACTACAGCTGTGGGGGCGCCTTAAAATCTCGCTATATGGCAGAGTTGCAATTCTTAAAATGATAATCCTTCCTAAATTATTGTACTCTTTTCTTAATATTCCAATATGGCCTGGGCGGCCCTTTTTTGCCAGGCTCCGTTCCATGGTGGTCTCTTTCCTGTGGAATGGGAAGCCGGCTAGGATAGGATGGGAGAAAATAACTGTACCATATTCTCTGAGCGGCCTAGCAGCACCCAATTTCAAACTCTACTACTAGGTAGCCCAAGCACAATTTGCAAAGTATTGGTATGGCGACTCGGAAGACCCGCCCCACGCATGGATAGAAAATACACAACGCACCCCACACATATACAGTCTGTAATCTTCGATCCACATTATAGAGATACATGTGCCTACAACCCTGTGAGCTGCACGGTCAGGGCGTGGGAAGCAATATACAAAAGACTGGGCTTGAAGGCTCCCTATAATCCTGAAGTGCCATTATAGAACTACCCGGGTATATCCCCAACACATGATAGTGGCCTACAGGAGTTATGGGATCCATACAACGAAATGAAACAGGGAGATTTGTTTATTAATGGGAAATTCGCTACCTTAAATGAGTTACTTCGGGCTCTGGGTGGGGATCACTGAAAACGCTCCAGTACTATCGTATTAGGTCTGCCTTTGCAAAGTGGTAGCCACTTTTCCCTGATGAACCCCCTATACATCCATGTAGTTAGTTGGTCACGGCTAAGGATGGCCTGGGTATCTCTAAGTTATATGCTGTGGTGCAGGCCCATACCCCCGCAGTTAACCAGGTGAAAGAAAAATGGCAAAGAGATTTACAGACCCCCATTGACGAAAGGACATGGGAACGATATTGTTCGCTTACCAAAAAAGTGTCTATGAATGCTGGCTTGCGCCTAATTCAATTTAAGATTTTGAATAAACTGCACTTTACACCCACTAAAATAGCCAAATTTGCTATGAACAACTCGGACGAATGTCCCAAATGCAAGACGCCCCAAGCTGGAGCATTCCACATGTACTGGGATTGTCCGGTGGTGATGAGATTCTGGAGAGAGGTGGCGGTAATGTTGGAGGAGATCACGCAGATTCCACCTGACCTGACTCCTCAAAAATACCTGTTTGGGGACATTGGCAAACGCTCTGAAAAAATAAGAAGACTGAAAAAATAAGAAGACTGTTTAACATTTTATGTGCGGTGGCCAAGAAATGCATTTTACAGACTTGGAAAAGCGCTGGTCCACCAACCATGAATACCTTCCTTAGGGAATTGAAATATATGAACGAATCTGAAGAACAATTTGTCCTGACCCAACCTGGTATGAGCAGACCCAAAGATCTATGGAGCCCCTTCAGAATGTATTTATGTGATATGGTTTCTGACGATGACTAGCTTGTGTAAGCTTTACTGTTTTGATGAATACACAACATACTACTGTGATTATTTGGAATGTGATGTGGTAAGTGTCATGTATCTTCTATGACCACTAATAAAAAGAGTTTAAAAAAAAAACAAAAACATAGATTTATTTGCAGAAAACCTGTGCAATGAGCATTGGCAAGAATCCAAAAGCATGGTTTCATAAATGTGTCCGTGTTTTATTTTTTTAAAAGTGTCATAATGTATGTAGAATGGTAGAACGGATTTTGTCATGATTTTGTAAGTTGTATGATCATTTTTTGTACGTACACTATGACACCTTTGAAAAACTAAAACATGGACGGATTTGCAGCAAACATGTGCAAGGAGCATTGGGAGGGACTGGAAAGTGTGGTTTCAGAAATGTGTCTGGATAGGTTTGAATGGGAAAAAAAATTAAAAATGTTTGCTCGTGGCAACAGGCTGAAGTGCTGGATGGGAGTGCAGAAAATATGCATGAGGCGCATCAGCTAGAACTTCAAAGCGTGCTTGTCCTGTGTTTTCTTTTTTGTAAAAATTGAAAATGTAAGTGCACAACACAGTGATATAACTGTGATGAAATGTGTACTGTGATTTGCTTATTGGGGCATGCAGCATGGTCAAAGTCATGGGTTTGAATGGGAAAACATATTCTGTTTGCGGTTACAGCCTGAAGTGCTGGACGTGAGTACAACAAAGTTGAGCGATGAGCATCAGAAAAGATCTGAAAGCATGTTTTTGCAAATCTGTCTTGTGTTTTATTATTCCAAAGTGTCAGAATGTAAGCTGAAACACTTGTGATATAAATGTGGTGTCTGGGTAGTGGACCCGGCCCTTTGCAAATGCAAATGTGTATTCTGATTTACTTATTGCGGAATTCTGCATGGCCGAAGCCCATGTCCCATGGATTTTGGAGACTGGCCATGTCTGCAGGCCATGAGCACTGGCCATTGGTCACATTATTAGAGTATACTGGACACTGAGCTAGGATGTAGGGTAGGTACAGTGAATAATGGGGATGGTTTGGTGGGCTGGGGTGATGGTCAAGCCTCATGCCATAGGCAATTCAATGATGATTTGCATCCCCAGCATGCACCGCTGAAAAGAACACAAATAAGCATGCTTATAGTTCTTGTATATATATTAAAAGAGGAATTATTAATAACTTATATACAGTGATGTAACATCATCACACATTTGGACTTATAAAAAATGATTTAATTGACAGAAATAACTTTGTTAAAGGGACATTACTGTTAAGATGAACCCCACCTTTGGGACTGCTCCACACTAGCAGTTAGCTAGAGGTATCTCACCTTGGCATCCCTAGTAACTTCCCTCATTGGCTCCCATGAGCACTCTCCAAACAGTATTTCCTTTTCGATGTATGCACTTCTCTCACTGCACAATGCATATATGCATTTATAGGAGCACTGTGTTCAATTTGTATAAGTAAGGGAAATGCAGATGCATAATATTTGTGCAACATTGTTATTGGAAGTGATAGCTGAATGGATGTGTAACTGTGCAAAAGCAGGCAATGAGGGAATTTAACAAATTTAAACGTTAAAAGGGTAGAAGGGCTGTCCTGTGCGATGGTGTGCACTTGCCATCCAGGATTTTTAATGATGCATGGCATGGAAAGGGGACTGCAGAGACTGTGGATAGTAATTAAGGTGCATGGATTATGATACTTATTGTATGCTAGGGAAAGGTATTTGGGACAGGACATTGTTTCTGTCCTTTTATATTGTTCTCTAGTATACAATTGCCTATTATTACATTTAGCATAATATATAAAATGCAAATAGAAATGTTGGAGAATCTTATTGAGTCTAACTGCTTTACTGAAAAATGTAAAGTTGAAGGACTCTATAATATTATTTGTTTTAGTTCTTTTTTTAACTGTGAAAGGACCTTTTTTTTTTGGGTGTTTTGGGATTTTGTATTTTTGTGTTTGTTTTCTTTTGCAGGAGAGGCCAGGAAGTAAGGTGCACCAGTGAAAGATAAGGGGGAGGTCGACAGGGAAAGATGTTGTTTGTGCCTTAAATGCAAGTTAAGGGGTACTATTTCTCATGTTCCTTGATTGCAGCATCGAAAGCACTTCGATACTGATCCACCCTGCAGAGTGCTGTTTTGCAGTATATATACAGAGTACTGTTATCTTGGAAAAATATGGACAATCAGCCTCTTTTATGGCTTGCAAGGTAGCTGGAGGGATATTCTTCCCCACAGGAGTAGACTGTGTGGTAGCAGTATTGGATGAGGAAGATGATGGAGAGGAAGACAGCCTACTGTTTCCTGAAAAAGGAACAGCCTTTCTTGGTTGTTGGATTTAGTGTGGCATTGCATGGAGGTGGTCCCGTAGGAGTACTGCCCAGGTTGCCTGCAACTGAGTACAATGCACTCAGTGCATTTAACTTTTGTAGCCTTAGACTTCAGTACACCCCCAATGGTGGTAAAGAATTACCACACCCATGATTCTCTCTGGGTGCTGGAGGTAGGCATTTCCTGTACCTCATCTTTCTGATCCTCTTGATTGTTTTCTGCATCATTGCATTTTTTCCGTTGTGGAGATCATCTAGGTGGTGGTGGTGGTGTCTCCTGGAGAGGAGGAGTGGCTTTGGCTGATTTTTGAAGTTAAATTGCAGATATGCTAATCTTTCATCCTTCTGAGATCGATAAATGAGCAGCACACACCGTGGGTAATAATAAGCAGCGCTCAGATACCTGAGGGTTCATAGCGCTATATAAATGCAAAATTATTATTATTATTATTATTATTATTATTATTGTTCCAAGCATGTGCTCTCTCCTGGATTGGAAAGCGACAATCAGTAAGACTTGGTCTAGGAGCTGTGCCAGGGTACATTTTGAACTTGGAACCTTCTAGATTGCCTGTTGGTTTGAAATGTTTACGAAGCACAGAACCTCTCGCAAACATGTCATCAGGCTGCACATTCGTAGTCACGTGACACTGTCCATAAAGTCTGCAATTGCATCTGACATCCACGAACGTCTGCAAACAAAAGTGGTGCTAAAAATGTGCAAAACCTTCAAAGAAGTGCTTATAATGTTGCTAGGAGGAGGGGAATGGAACCGTTTTTACTTGTAGCTTGTAGATTATTTGAAAATGATGATATATTTTATTGGGGGTAAGTATGATATTAGGAAGTTGTAGCACATTAGGATGCACTGATAAAAACCCATGAAATTCTGTGAAGAAAAGGTGTTAAAGGGACATTATGGTTAAGTTACACTAATAAAAACCTATGAAATGAATTTAAAAAACTTTGTTAGTGGGACGTTATGGTTAAGTTGCACAAATGAAAACCTATGAAATTCATTGAACAAACGTTGTTAAAGGGACTTTATGGTTACAAGTAAAACCGAAAAACCCAGAAATGTGGAAGTTATGGTAAGTTATGCAACCATAACTCACACCACCAGCGTGCACAGCTAATACTAACAACCAGAATATCAAAGATGATATCACAAATGTCATTGATGACATTACTGATGACATCACATACAAAATTCATTTTAATGAAAAGTCCTTAGAAGGGGTTGTGTTTATAATGTTGTTAGGGGTGACAGGGTTGATCAGGAAATCTATCACAAACTATGTAATGGATTAACAAATGTACTTATCTCAAAAAACATTAATTTGAAGTGTTCTTGTTAACCCCTTAAGTGTACAAGGGCGAGGTATCTCGTCCTTGACATTACATCTGTGTTGCCAAGGACGAGATACCTCGTCATTTTTGGCACATTGTTTTGAGCGATCCCGCCCCTTCACATTACAAAATTCCCCAGTCGTTTAGGGTGCCCCTCAGCCCACCCTAAAGTACAGCCTGCAATTTTCATTTTTTTTCTTTGTTTTCCCAACTCCCCTTGGCGCAGATGGCCACAACAGTGTGCCATTCTGCCCCCAGGGCACCCAAACCTTACTGTCACACCCACTGGGGGGCCTGTCCCACATTTATTGGTGCCCCATAACCCCAAAAGGATGGGGGGGCACCTCATGCAGGCCTCCCTGGGGCTCCTACGAATGGCCCCATCCATTGAGGGCCTGTCTGATGGGCCCTCAATGGATGGGGTGGACTTCTCTCATCCCCCCAAATGGAGTGTGGTGGGGCACCGCATGCAGCCCACCCTGAGGGCATATTTCTGACCGTAGGAAGGGGCACTGTGGGGGTGAGGTTCAGTAGACCACCAGGGATGGCTTGCAAGGGGGAGCATGAGTGTAGATTTTTTTTTGCTGGGGTGACTGTAGGTAACACATGTTTTTGTTTTGTTTACAGCTTTTTCTACACGAGCAGCTGCAACGTTATGTGAGTACAGTTTTTTATTATTCTATCGTTAGTCACTGTCAGTGGGGTGGGTGAGACTGAGGCTGGATTGTCGGTGGTGTGGGTGGGACTGGGCCATCTGGGCAGATATTTTGGTGGGCTGGGACACAAATGCAGGGGCAGGCCCCAAATTGCCCCCCATGCCAGCAGAACATTGGTGTTACCCTGGGAGCGGATGTCTCTCAAGTGGGTTGTCCATCTTGAAGCCCAGGCTGCAACTCTGGCTGTGCTACATTACAGATGACACCTCCGGGGAGGAATGGGGATCCTGCCGGAGCTCCCTGGAGCTGCTGCTGGCCTTAGGGGACGGTACACCCACATGGAACATGGATGTCCAAAGCCGGGGACATCACCTCCAACCGTCCTGGAGTTGCGGCTGGGCTGCATTACAGCATTTCCCTTCAGGGAGGTATTGGCACACTGCCAGGACTCCCGGTGGGGAGAAGCTGTAACACAGGCCAGCCAGAGCTCCAGCAAAGTCAGCGGTAATGTCCCTGTCCTTCTCCCATATGGGTCTTTGGCGGGGCTTGTGGGTAATACATTCTGGGGAGATTTGCTGCGCAAGTCAGACATCTTTGGATTCCCACGGGTGTCTTCTTTTCAGAAATGCATGGGGTTCCCTGTTTTCCTTGGTGGTTTGAACACCCTAGACCCAAATCTGTAGGCTGCCCACATGAACAAAATGTGCTGTACCGAAAAGCTTGGGGTTACCAGTGGAATAGCCTTTTCCTTTTGCGCCCATGTAGGTGCAACCACACATATGAGGTACCGTTTTAGTCGGGACACCTGTGGGAACGCAGGAAGGTATGACATCTGTTGTTGGCGACATGCTTTGGTGAGTGAACAGAGGGAAATGTTACTGAAATTGGCTGGAAATGAACACAGTTCTCAGGCATTTTGCTCTGGCCACCCACTGAAACACACCTCCAACAACACATGGCCTACATTCCCGCGTCCGCACACGTGTTCCGATGAAAACGTACCTCACATGTGTGGGTGCACCTACCTGGGAGCCCTGGGGAAAGCCTAAAACATGGCTAACCCCAAGTCTTTTCCGACAGCTGAATTTCAGGATTTTTTCTGAAGGGCACACCATACAAATATAGGCCTAAGGTGTCAAAGCCACCAAGAAAAACTGGGAACCCCATGCATTTCTAAAAAAAGAGGACACCCATGGGAACATTGTGTTTTTTCCCCACCAAATATCACACTTTGGCAGGGATTTTGGGTAATAAATTCTGGGCCACTTCGCGCAAGTCAGACCTCTGTACATTCCCGCGGGTGTCCTATTTTCATAAATGCATGGGGTTCCCAGTTTTCCTTGTTGGCTTCGACACCCTAGGCCCAAATCTGTATGGTGTACGCATGAGTCAAAATCCTGCAATCCTGCTGTGCGAAAAGAGTTGGGGTTACCCGTGTTTTTCGGCTTCACCCTTTGCGCCCCGGTAGGTTGCCCTACACATGTGAGGTACTGTTTTTGTCGAGACACCTGTGGTAATGCAGGACGGTAGGCCATGTGTTGTTGATGGCGTGTTTCCATGGGTGACAAGTGTAAAATGTGCGGAAATTGTGTTTTTTCCCCCGAAATTTGGAATTTGCCGGGGGTTCTGGGTAATAAATTCTGGGGTGATTTGTGCAAGTCGGACCTATGTGGATTTCCACGGGTGTCCTCTTTTGAGAAATGCATGGGGTTTCCTGTTTTCCTTGCTGGCTTCGACACCCTAGGCCCAAATCTGTAGCTTGTCTCCCCAAACCCTTTGGGGGGTACAAGCGGTGTAGCCTTTTTCCTTTTGCGTCCAGGTAGGTGCACCCACACATGTGAGGTACCTTTTTCATCAGGACACGTGTGGGAACGTGTGAAGGTCGGCCATGTGGCATTGGCTGCGTGTTTCGGTGGGCGAGCAGAGTGAAATGTCTGAAAATTGTGTTTTTTCAACAAATTTTGGACTTTACTGGGGATTGTGGGTAATACATTTGGGTGCGATGGGCGCAAGGCAGACCTCTGTGGATTCCCACAGGTATCCTCTTTTGGGAAATTTCCTTGCTGGCTTCGACACCCAAGGCCGAAATCTGTAGGTTGCCCACATGAACAAAATGTGCTTTGCCGAAAGGCTTGGGGTTACCAGTGGGTTATCCTTTTCCTTTTGCACCCAGGTAGGTGCACCCACACATGTGAGGTGCCAGTTTTGTCGGGACACCTGTGGGAAGGGGGGAAGATATAACATCTGTTGTTGGTGTCATGTTTCTGTGAGTGGACAGAGGGAAATGCCTCTGAAATTGCCTGGAAATAAACACAATTCTCAGACATTTCGCTCTACCTTCCGACCTTTACCTTCTGACTTGTGCCGATTTGCGCAAGTCAGAGCCTCTGTGGATTCCCGCAGGTGCCCTCTTTTTGGAAATGCATGGGGTTCCTTGTTTTCCTTGCTGGCTTCGACACCCAAGGCTGAAATCTGTAAGGTGTACCCATGTTTTAGGCTTTCCCCTTGTTGCCCAGGTAGGTGCACCCACACATGTCAGGTACTGTTTTCATCGGGACACCTGTGGAAATGTGAGAAGGTATGACATTTGTTGTGTTTGCGTGGTTTTCATAACGTTTCGACCCATTTGCTGGTGCTCTTTGTCACACAACCCTTTAATTTCCCAAATGTGCCCTACATTTAGTCACTGCTTTAGGCACCATACACTTTTGTAACCTTCACAAGTATCCTACCCTTGAAAAGGTCTGCCTGTGCTCTTTCAAATAATGTATGCTTGCCGTTCTTCACCACATTGGTTTTCCTTAACACATTCTAAGTATGTCTGTTCAGGCCGTAAGCATAAAACCCCTGTGCACCATGGCTCAGTGTTTGGCTTGTGGTATTGCTTGTTTTGTGAACCACTACTACATATGTGTGATTCCCTAACTGCAAGAGTCGGGGGAATGTAGCAGAGCATTGTTTTTCTCAAAATTCATAGAAGCCATTGCCGTACCGAGCCAACCATGTCCACCACATACCTTTCGGTCATTTTCCTGCTTTTTTCCCAAACTATGGAATATTCCCCTCCCTAGTTGTTGCCTGATCTGTGCAAATCACCCCTTCCTAAACTTGGAATTTTGTCTACTTTTCAGAAATGTATGCCTTTCTGTCCTCCAATTCGGCTTTCCTACACTTTTCTTCCATTCCGCCCACGCATGTCCAATTGGCAAAAATGGCCAAAATCGCCTACCTATCACAAAACGGCTGATAACCACATCAACATTTTTTTTGTTTGTGTTTTTTGTTTCCACTCAACCTATTATTGAAAGCCAGGGAATCGGGAAATAAATTCAGCACAGCAAATCATTTGTTCCTAGCTCTTACAAGGAAAAAACCAAGGCTACAAGGCTTCTTTGTGCATCATTTTATTGGATTTTTTTTTTTTTAAAACACAATGTACCCTCTTTTTGGTTATTTTATCTCACCCCCCTACAGCAACCTAGGATTCCTGGGTGGCGTTAGAATGCCTACATGTGGGGAAAAAAGGGGCCAAATTTGGCCGAGATATCTCATGCAACAAAAAAGTTAAAAGGCATTGAATGGCGACATACCAAAATCACCAAAAAAGGCCTGGGCACTGGGGGGAAAACCCATGGCACTTAAAGGGTTAGTACAGGAACGCAACCATACATACACAAAGGCAATGGCTCCACCATACACCATAGAAGTGCATCATTTTCTATCTGGTATTATTGGCCAGTAAAATAATAAGCTCAATCCAATCAGAATTTTGCCTAATGGTAATTATGGAATAAATAGCTAACAATCGAAGAATTACTACATACTTGTTTTAGTATAAACAATACATATGAAGACCTGCGATGCATAGAAATCAGTGGCCATTACAGGAAAACTACAGTAAATAGGAAAGAAACAACACCAGCAAAAAAAAAAACAACAACATTAGACTTCATCACCATGTACACAAATTAATTGTGTGTATGAGGCTTGGCTATTTCCCCATGTATGTTCACCATGAGCTGAGGCCAAATCCTAAGGAAAGTGCCTTAACAACATACAACAAGGTTAATGTCTACATATGTAGAACATTTTGAATTTTAAAATTGTCTCTATCGGTGAACAAAACAACATGACCTAGATATGTAAGTGAACAAAAAGAAGTTACCCAGATATGTGATGTCATCTGTGATGCCATCAATGACCTTTGTGATGTCATCTTTGATGCCCTGGGTCTTATACTTAGCAGTGCATGGTGGTGGCATGAGCTTTTGTTGCTTAACTTACCACAACTGCCGAATTTCCGGGGTTTTTCGGTTTGACTTGCAAACATAACGCCCCTTTAACAAAGTTTTTTTCACTGAATTTCATAGGTTTTTATTTGTGCAACTTGACAAAACGTCCCTTTAACAAAGTTGTTTCAATTAATATATAATATATATATATATATATATATATATATATATATATATATATATATATATATATATATATATATATTCATTTGATGTCCCTTTTCATCTGCCAACAATTCACTAGAGCTCCTAAATCGAACCTGGCTGACTTGTATAGTCTATCAGATTGAAATGTGTCCCTTTACTCCATAGCCCTGCGCATGACGTGACCTGGGGCTTTGTTTTTATATGATGTCAACATTTCATAAATGAAAGAGCCACCCAGCCTATTATTAGATGAAAACCTTGCGCCACTGACTTTGCGATCTTAGGTGTTTACTAATCCTACTTTATTGTGAAAACGCACCTTCTTTAAAGGCCAAACAAGGTACATATTTGTATTTATTTGTATTTTTTTCTTCTTTTTTTCTTTATTTTTTTCTATTAAAGTGTTTCGGTGTTACGTTGAAACCTTTCAGATTTCACAGTACTCTGTTGTAGAGCGCTATGTGCTGTGTGTTGGATCCATATCTGTGCATGAAGTGTTTGGCATGACACTCTCACTCTTTGTTAAAATGAACTCTTTGTGGTTGCTATTTGATTTACTCCTTCAATTTACAAGCAGTAAGGACTGCACTTGAAAATTAACTTTATCACAATATTTCTAGATTCAAACTTGTGTCTACTGCTTTGATTGGCTTTCTGAGCATTTACTCTCTCGCTCAGGCTATTTTTCAACCTGTGAGCGGCATCTTGCGCTCATCGCTCTGCCTGCAGCTCTCTATCCAGCTGTGAGCTGCAAGTAATGTAGTAGTTCACAAGAACTACATTTCCCAGCAATCTCGTTGGTGGCGCCTAAGTGCTGGTGCGTTTGAAGAGGCCGGATTGCTTCCACCTAAGCCACCATGGGAGACATACATACTCTAATTGGAGAGCTTAGCTCAGTGGAAACCACATACTTGAACTATAACCCTTAGACATTGCAGCGCAAATGCACGGCCATCAGATATAAACACCTAGATACTACTCCGGCTAACCGGTTTGCTCTAGGCTTAGTCCCACAGCCCACTTGTCACTAATTTGAGTAATGCCAGCAGCATGGCTTTACCACCCCCTCCATCTCCGACCACTGGCACAGCAAGTGTGTAATATGAGGGGTCAGTGCTGGTTTTTGGCACCACCATTCCGTCTTCCGCCACTCAAGCTCAAAGGGGGGCCCAGCTGCTAATGCTATTCAGGAATGCTCTCTCAACATCCCCATAAAGAAGAACATTGTTTAGAAGTTATCAACTCGCAGCTATCCACTACGTTTATCTCTACTCAATACCCGCTCTCTTATGCAGCATGGGTTGAAATTGAGGACTTACTCACAAGTTTTTGGCCATGACTGAGTCTTGGCTTAATGAAGCCATCCCTTCTCTCGATGATTGTGAGCGCCTTGGTCCGGCTTTTCACATTCAGGGGGCAAGAGCCTGGAACGCCTTGCCTCTAAGAAAAACAGAAAATTATCTTGAATTTAGAAAGCAGCTAAAAACAGTGCTGGATGCCTACAGGCTTTGGCGTGATGTAAATAAAATAGCATAACATACCTTAGTGGCCAAACTTCAAGTCAATGACAAGGTCTCTCACTGTTGTTATCATATATACACCTCCAAGAGCCCTGCCTTTCTTTGAGGAACAGTTTCTGAATCTCTTGAACAGAGTCTCTAAATCCTATTCCCCCATCATTGTGCTGGGGAATTTATAACTTTAGGGCCGATGTGCCCGCAGATAAACCTGCCTCCTCCCTATTTGCTGCCTCAGACTCTGTAGGGTTTTCCCAATGGGTGGAAGGGCCCACCCATGCTGGGGGGCATACACTCAGCTGGGTATAATCTTACCAGCTTCCCATGTCTGAGACCCCCTGTCCATGGCCCGACCATGAGTTTCTGACTTTTTCAACCACCCCTCAATCACCTTCCCCCAGACTGGCTGCCATTCCAAGAGTTACTAAAAAAAAACAGAAACTGGAAAAACCTCACCCGCTATAAATTGTCTTGTGCCCTTGGCCCTAGACTTGGCCTTTGGATGACTGTAACAATGCCTCTGACCTGACCTCACATCTCACGGATACGCTGAAGGAGGCCATTGACACCCTAACCCCCTCAAAAGCAGACGTGTGAAACCTGAAACCTATAACAATAGCCGGCTCAATTATGCCATCCTCGATCTCAGACATCTTTAGAGGACAGCCAAACAAGAATGGAGCAAAAATCCCTCAACAGGTACTATCGCCTCCTACAAACACTTGGTGAAGAAGCTTAAGGCCGCCATCATCCAGGCCAAGTCCTCCTTCTATAACACCAGGATAGTACAGGCCAAATCAAGCTCTAAGGAGCTCTTCATGATTTTGAGAGAATTTGAGGGCGAAGACCTGTATTAAGCTTGCCCCTCCTAAGGATGCCCTCTGGTGTCAAGGAATTCATGATACATTTGTCTCCAAAGTAGCCTCTCATCAACAAACTATTAGTGATCAATGGGAGTCTCACAGCTCTGTAGGGGATAACCCAGGGGGGGGGTTGCTACACCGCAACACTTCCTCTGCTAAGGAAAGACCAGCTTTCTATTTCTCACAAACCACCGTTCTCAAAATCACACAGGCCATTGACAGCATGAAACCCACCTTGTGCCGAGGCGACATCTGCCTGTCCAGGCTACTTATAGGTTGCCTGGATGTCCAAGACCCCTGGGTGACTAAATTGGTCAATCTCTCCTTCTCTGAAAGGCATGTCCCACTTGCCCTCAAAGGGGCGTGGATTACTCCCTTATTGAAGAAGGACAACCTGGACCCCCTGCTTGCAAAAAACTACTGTCCTATCACATATGTGCCTTTCCTCCTCAAGATCATGGATTGGCTGGCATACCTTCAGTATCAGAAATTCATTGAAGACAATAACATCCTCAGACCATAGCAATCTGGCTTAAAAGCCAAACATGGCACTGAGACCGCTATGCTGGACTTGGTATCCACCCTTTCCAGCATTGTGGATCAAGGCCAGCCAGCCCTCCTAATGTTACTCGATCTGTCTGCCGCCTTAGACCTGGTTGACTTTGCTTTGCTTTGCTGGTGGCCAGGTTAGAGTTTCTGGCGGGCTGGTCTATGCTGTCAGCACAGTGGATTGCCTCCTTTCTGGGCCTCCATAATGCTGGAGTAGCTACCGATGACACTGACGTCCATCACAAGCAGGGTCCCACATGGCTCTTGTATATCACATGCCATTTTTAATATCTGCATCCTGCACTCTTGGTGCTACTGGACGACCTGAGTGTCCGTTATACTAACTATGCAGATGACACCCATATCATCTTGAAACTCTCGGGCATCTACTCACAAGACACCATGGCCATTAACACCATCTATGCCACCTTCCAGACCTGGATGTCAGCCAATTCCTTGGCCCTTATTACCGACAAGATGGAGCTCCTGATTGTTGCCTCCAGCCCCAAGCTCAAAAAATGTGCCCCTGATTACAAAAGCTATAACATCGTAAAAAAACACTATCTTTGTGGCAAAAAATGTGAAGACCTTGTATGTTATTCTGGACTTCGAGTTGACAATGAGACAGCATGTCGCTTAGATTCGCGCCTCTTGCGGTTTCATTAATAAACTGCTCAATCACATTTGCCCTTTTCTTTCTCACATCTCCCTTCTAGCCTCAGCCGTATTCAATTCTCGGCTGGATTATTGCAACAGTTTGCTAGATGGTATTCCCCAATCAAACATCTCAGCTCTGCAGGTTACTCAATACGGGGCAGTGCCAGCTACTCTTGGCGTCTGCAGATGTGTTCACATTACCAAAGCCAGGAGGGAGCTGCACTGGCTGTCCGTGAAACATCGTATCACCAACAAAATCCTGACTCTGACTAGTAAAGTGCCTGATACGTGGGGCCCAAAAGTATCGTATTGACCATCAGAGGGCTCACCAGCCAACCCTCACCATTAGGACCCAGAATCAAGCAAGACATTTCCATTTCGGGTGCCCAAATCTGGGGGAGCGGGCTTTGATGCCCAAGCTTCTACTATCTTCCACATGATCTAAGAAAAGCAAAACCCACAAATGATTTAAAAAAAGGCTCAAGACATTTATCTTTAACAGGCCACTTGGTTGAGTACTCACCCCCCTTTCTGCACTAATATGTACCTGCTGACGCCTTTTCTCTTGTTTTTGTTGTTTGTCTATTGTATTGTTTTTGTGTGCCCTGAGGCCTTCGGGCATTTGGCGCGTGTGGTGCGTTATAAAAGTTAAAATAAATAACATAGTAACACTAAAAACGTACATAAATATTGCATAATAAAACATTTCAAAATACAAAAACACAAGCAAACATTACTAAAAATCCCAAAGCATAATTCATCAACATCCTCCCAGTGATATTCCAACGTAAAATCAATCCCCCTAACTTAAGAGCAGTCTAGTTTGGGCTGGAATTTCACCTAAACCTGCAACGATTGTTTTAAAAAATGCAAACAATGCAAAAGATAAAGATGTGTACTTAGCACACAACAACCTTTTCCACAGGGGCTCAGAGAATACAGCAGATGGCCAGTGTGTAAAACAATAAAATAAAGAATGCACCTAGCTAGCAAAGCCTCATGACTAAGAGCTCTCCCTCAACCCTCTTACACAATCTGCAAGTTCGACTTGAGGCTGGAAGTTCTAGGCGAGGTTCCACCGCCTCTAGTGTTTGGAGACAATTTAATCTAAAACGTTAAAGTCAAGTCCTAACATTCCTTGAGGAGGCCTTTTATACGTATGTTTGGGGTTCCTTACCACACTGGTCAACAACTGCCCTTTTATGTTCTCCCTATAGGGCTTCAGGACATGCAAGGTGTTTAACATCCTAGAATGTTTTAATTATGTTTTAATTATTGCTGAGTCCTTCCAGTCTGGGTCTATGGACGCCTCCCTTAAAATTCAGCACACACCTTCAGAAACCTGTTCAGGGGTTTATATGATTCTTCTCTGAAGGCGTTCCTCAGCTAAGCAAGCACATGATGCCCACCCTCCCCTGTAATATTCAAATATAATCGCAGTTTATTCATTTCAAACACTCTTTCACCAATGCCCATAATCTTGAAATTAGCTACATTCCGCGCGTGCACGTAAACAGTTCAATAAAAGTGTGTACCTGTGATCAGTGACTGAAATGAATTGAGAATTGTGCCATTTAACAAGTTTTGTCAGCAAATGAAACATGGGGTTCCAACAATGTGAAATGTTTGTACTTATGGCGTATTGTGCTCAAGTATACAGCAGATTTTGATATATGAAATTGTAGCGCAATTCCTCTGTTTATTAATGCACGCCTATATATAAATGGAGCTAGCCAGCTCCTTAGTGACAGTTTGCAATAAACCTATTTACTGCATAGATGCAAGGTTCCAACACACCCATTTACCCGATTGTTACCAGATTACATTTCACCCGGGTATCAGACTACTACATGCCCACCTAACAGATCATATGCCAACTTTGAATTTAGACCCCCGATTCCATTAATCCGCACATTATAACCAGATTCTAATATGATCACTTCACCCAACAATGTCCAATCTTATCTGCCCCACCCATCTATTACGGGTGTCTGAAAGAAGGGAGGACTATACTCTTCACGGAGGTCCAGGGCTTTGATGACAAGTAAAGCCCACCATGCGCTTTTTTAAATTGGCCGACAGGCTGGCTGGGGGTGGGTTCAACAGCCACGCCAAGACCACAACAAACAGCCTGCAAACATGCAGGCTTGAATGAGCCTAAGACACCACTTTTCTCTGTGATCATCTTTATGACACATGAACATTATTTGTAATATTAACCAGGCAATGGCCCATTTTCCATTGGCCTTAGTGCTAGCAGATGTATCACAGATGTGCTAGTGTTAGCACTGACAGTGAGATTAGCATACATCTGGTCATTTTGTTGGCCCTAAAGTCAACATAGTTGCTGTGTCTCGCTTGTACTGACAGTACAAATTAGGTAATTGTATCTGCATTGCTAATTTGCAAAGGGGAATTAACAACAGCAAAAGTGTTGGCGTTAACACTTTTGCAAATCCTTTCTTTCAGCAAGCACTATATCCACAGTACAACTGAACTTTGTGCTGGCTCCAAAAACTGCAATTCGTTCGTGCCTGCCATAAAAACTGCCAGATTAAAACTTCTGTCATTCTCATTATACTCCCAATATGCACAGTGACAGCATGTTCCCATTATGGGCATGATATCAATAACATATCGTCATGGGAGGCATAATCGGATCACAATATGACATGACAAAAAAGCATGACATCGCTCCATGACATTAAGTTAAGACAAGGCAGGACATCATAACATAACATCACAATAGGGCGTACTAACATGGCAACATCATGACATGACATCATGGCTTCATATGATCAAATGAGTTGATATGAAATGACATCATGCAATATCTGAGTGACTGCAGCCGCTGAATGTACATGTCAATTGTGTAGTATTTGATAATGGGGCAAACACAATGTTTGCATTTGGTAAGGGTGGATTCCCCAATACTGTTCTTTGCCCACTTTTGAATCTTATGGGCAAAGGTTTTTTTTTTTTGCAGCAAAGATAATATTTGCCCATTTTCACTATTCAGTAATGGCAGCACGGGCAGACATTAAAGTCAAAACAAATGTTGCTATGTCAACATCTTCTGCAAGAAGTGCCCACACAGTCAACCTCCACTTTGTACATGTTTCAAACAGTTTTAGAGCAAAGGAGGGCAGTACAGGCATGTAGTGGCAGATGATTTCATGTTTATTTAATCACAGTGGTATATGTTAGATCACCCGACATACCTTCTGAGACATTTTGAAGAAGCCATTCACCAGATTTGCTGGGAGATGCCAGACTAAGTGATGTGATACCACTAATACACCTCTTAAAACAATACATTAAGACAGTGCCTTTCAAGGAAAAGGAGATGCTTGGTACACTTGTTGGTTTAAAATTGTGAATGATTTAGCAAACCGATGCACACAAAACACTATAAGCTAGCAACCCTAGTTGTGATGTGAAATGATTTGATAAATCAATTATGACGCACCTGCACACAAGAGGTTCTAGGCGCAAGTGTCTGGTGCTCAGTTTCAAATGATACAGCTACCAAAATGCCTACAATGTTTATCTTATACATTCCTACTTGTTTCTGAAGTACTACAAGACATGGAAGTTGTTGCAGAGGATTGTGGCCATCTATTGGTTGCCAACCCACCACTTCCACCCGACATCACCATTCAATTAATCTGAGTAGCAGTTAGATACAACATGCATCTTAACAAATATTCCACACCCAAGTAACACAGTACCTGTAAAGATTTTTTTTTGTTGAGAAACCACTCATGTCCCTATGGGGCAATTATAATGTTGTGACATGGGAGAGCTCTATTTAGTACAGTATTGATAGCTATGTCAGTGAAGGTGCCAGACGTCTTTGATACTCAGCCATTTAAATTCTGGAGAGAAAATAGTTGAATCTGGTCCAGGTTTTCTAGGTTGGCTTGTGAGAAAGTGAGCTGCCCTCCAACCAAGGGTTTCTGTTAGCATATGTTTTGCTCTGCTCGAAATATGTCTCCAATGTGTACGCATACCTATGTTGAAAATATTCAGTAAATGGGCCTCATTACACGTAGTGCGGTAAGGGTTTACCAGTACCGGTAAGGGCACCGGTACCGGTAAACCCTTATCGCCTTACTACGAGGTCCCTTTGCGGGTTGGTACTTTAACAGGCATTAAAAACCAACCCGCAAAGGGACCAGGGTGCTAATTAAGGTACCGCAATTTGCGGCACCGTAATTAGCGCCTTCCCCATTCCCATAGAGCCCTATGGGGCAAAAATGGGAATGGGGAAGGGCAATGGGGGAAGGGGGAATTACCGTCCCGCCAACCTTGGAATAGAGCGGTAATTCCCCTTTCCTCCAAGGTGGTGCCGGTATTTTACTAATAGCACCTTGGTCCACCGCCTACCGTGTAATGAGGCCCAATGTCTTTCATGAAAAACAAGTAAAAACATTTCACCTAACATTTCTGCCTGAGGAAATGGGTGACAGGGGTTCGTATTCAGACAGGCGGGTCCCATAGTTGAAGCTTCTGCCTATATTTGAAGAGGAGAAGGATTATTTCAACAACTGCAATGGAGGATGGTCATTATTAGCAAACTGAAATGGCTGATGGAAACACGAAAACACATTTAAGTCTGTGTGCAAATTTAGGCTTGTGGTAACATGGCCTAGAATGTATCACGGTGCTGCTTTTCTAGAGCCAGAATTGTAATATCACAATTTTTCAGATATACACATTTTTTGTAAAGGAGAGCCAGGAAAAAGTTACAGATAGATATTTATTTATTTATTTATTTATTTAAATTTGTATAGCGCGCAAGCAGCCCAGGGGCATTGAGGCGCTGTTACTTGCATGAGCTTAGTTACAGGCATGGTATCAGTAAGAGGCAAATTACAGATAGGAACAAGCAAGGTTTATGTTTATGTAAGTCGGAATCATTTTTGAGAGAGCACATTTCTGTAAAGGATAGCAAGGGGAATATTTTTCAGAGAAATGCTTTTCTGCAAGGGAGAGAGCCAGAGCTATAATACACAAGTACAATTCCAAATGAGCCCCTTGTATTTCTTAGTCCGTTGAGTAAATTGTACTTTAGAAGAACCTTGAATAAATCTACTTTCCCTCACTTATATCTTATACAGCAATATACAGAGACTACACTTAGCAGCAAAGGAGTCAGACATGTTGTGGAAGGGGAGACGAGCTGGAGCCACACATTTTCTTGGATCCATGGTTGAATGCAAGAGATGGTGCTTGCACATTTTTCAAAGAGTGGCTTAGCTGCAAGGAATTCTTCAAGAAGCCGCTCCAAGTAATGGCTCTTAACAATTTTTGAGGAAGGCTCCACTAGAAGTGAAAACCTTTTTTAAGGAGCGGCTTCACTACAAGAGAAAACCCTTAAATATTTTACAAGGAG
The DNA here is from genome assembly GCF_040938575.1 of Ambystoma mexicanum. NCBI lineage: Eukaryota > Metazoa > Chordata > Amphibia > Caudata > Ambystomatidae > Ambystoma > Ambystoma mexicanum. Next base: position 940,236,461 of record NC_090926.1, on the reverse strand, counting down.
CGGCTTTGCTAGACGGGATAATCCTGAACATCTTTTTGCACAATGGCTTTGCCAGAAAGTATGAACCTTAATAATAATTGGGGAAGCAATTTTGATACACAGGAGGAACCTTAACAACTTGTTGCAGAGAATTTTCACCACAAGATATGACCCTTAATGCTTTTGCAAGTAGTGCCTTCCCTACAAGGGCAGACCTTTAAAAGTAAGTGAATATCCATAACAATCCTTCGAAGAATGTCTTCACTGCAATGCATATCATTAGCATTTTGTAAAGGATGACCCTTAAAACTCTCCATCAAGCCGCTTTGAACATTGAATGATTCCTTACAATTTTTGAGAATCGTCTCCACTTGAAGTGATAACCCATAACAATATTTTGAAGAGCAGCTTCACTACAATAGAAAACCCTAAGAAATTGTAATAGGAGCAACTTTGTTAGAAGGGATGACCCTTACATTTTCTTTTGGAGTGGCAGATTCAATACAAGGGCTGGTCCTTAATGATTTTACAAGAATCATCTTAACTACAAGGGATTACCCTTACCAATTATTTGAGGAGCGTTTTCACTACAATATATGACCCTCAAAGAAATGTCAAGGAGTGCTTTCACTACAAAGGAAGACCCTTAACCATTCCTCAATGTGAGACTTCACAACAATGGATGCCCTTAGCAATTTTTCAAGGAGCAGCTTTTCATCAAGGGGTGAACCTGAGCAAACATTACTGCAGCTGGTGAGCGTTACGAATTGTGTGAGGTGTATCTTCACCATGAACATTAGCTTGCATTTTATGCAGAGGATTGGGAATATTACCTTGAGTCACATTGAGAGAGGACCCACAAAATGAGTGTGCGTCTCTTCAGACAACAATGCTAATAACCAACCCTACTAAAACCTCACCCCTCTACATTCACCTCTCAAACTCTAACTAAACACAACCATACCTCTAAAACCACAGCAAACCGCATGCACTTCACTACACTGCAACAACAAACAAACCACACATTGCCTTACACAACAGCACAGGATGAATACCGACCGGATACCACACAAAAAACTCAGTGAACGGTGTTAACCGAACTAAAGCTCCCAACAGCACATCACAGCTCTATTGCTCTTTCTCCAAAGTGTATCCTGCTAATGTAACCCAGCGACCCCCTTTTTTCAGATCCGCTAGAGCATCAGGGGACCACCCCGGTGGTGATAGTGTGTGGTATAAATATCCTTTAACATTAACATTAACATGAGGAGAGATCCTTAACACTTCTTGAAGGAGTGGCTACACTGCAAGAGATGACCCTTAACATTCCTTCAAGGAAAAGCTTTGCTGCAAGGCATGACCATTACAAATTATTTAAGGAGTGGCTTCACTACAATGGATGACTCTTACCAATTCTCCAAGGAAAAGCTTTGTAACAAAGGATGACGATTACCAATTATTTAAGGAGCAGCTTTGCTACAAAGGTGGATCCTTATTAATTTGTCAAGGAGCTGTTTTACTGCAAGGAAAAACCCTTAATCATTTCTTAAAGAGCTACTTTGTTACAATGTATGACCTTTACCAATTGTTTGAGAAATAACTTTGTTTCATGGGATGACCCTTAAAAAATATTCAAAGAGTAGCTTTGCTACAAGGATTGATCCATACCAAATTCTCAGCGGGTGCTTAGCCATATGGGATGACCCTTAACACATTTTTATGGAGCACCTTCTTTACAAGGGGTTACCAGTAACCATTGTGTAAGGAGCAGATTTCCTAGGAGAAAAATAGCAATTTTGTGTGGGGTATTTTCATTTTTAATTGCTTTAGGTTTCCTTTGTTGGTCTTTTTTGGATTTTTTATGTGAGAAGAATACTGGGAAAATAAAACTGAGATATAAAACCAGGCATGAGGAAGAGATCATTTATTTATTCATTTACTTTTCCATGTATATAGTGCACTAAACCCAAGGGCATCAAGGCCCTGTTACATAACCGGTTACCATGTACAGAAAGTCGGTAGATCAGGCAGTTTCAAGTTCACCATTTATGCAAACAGCAATGTTTTTAGGGAATTCCAGAAGGTCTAGTATGATTGCCCGACTCACAAGGCCAGCGGAGTAGGTTCCATTGTTTAGCTGCAATGGTGGGGAAGATCAAACCTCCCGCTTTTGTCTGTTTAAATGTGGGTTGGACGAGACAGTGAGCATAGGGCGCTCTAGAGGGTCTGGATGAGTTTGCTTTCAGAATGTTCTTTGTGAAGTAAAGGGGAGCCACATTGGAGAGACATATGTGCATGATTGACAGGGATTTAATAAAAACTGCTTGCGACTGGAGAGCCAGTGGATGTTTCTTGTTGCTGAGGTGATATGGCCTAATTTGGGGATGTTGAGAGCTGCTCGAAGTGCATTATTCTGGATACAAAGAGTGTGTTTCAATAGTCAATCCTCGAACCGATGATAGCTCAGAAAATTGTAGGGCAGCTGTTCGGGGATAATAAAGGTCTGGATGCATTGATCAGTTTGGTAGTGTAGGCAGCAGAGGAGGCAATTACATTCACTTGACAAGTGAGTGAGAGTGTAACATCCAGGCAGACTACCAGTGTCTTCAATGAGGATGAGACAGGGGTTGGAATGCCGTCAATATTGAAAGAGGCATATAGGGCATCAAGCTTCTTGATCATCGCCAAGGGACCTACCAGGATGATCTTGGTATTTTCTTCGTTAAGGCAAAGGTGGTGAGTGTTCATCCAGGCCTGGATGGTCACGTACGCGGCATTTAGAATTCCAGAGTCTTCATGGTAGTTCCCGGAAAGTGGGAGTATCGGGAATTAATTATTCAATGTCAATCAAACTCCAGGTACTGAAACCATTATCAACGAAATGTGTAGTTCTCAGAGAAGTGGCAGGTTCCACCATGCCTAGTTAGAATAGCAGGGTGGGTTGTTTTAATGCCAGTTATCTATGAAGGGCTAGGTTCAGCTATGCACATTTAGCATAGCACAGTCAGATTCTAAAATACACAAATAGGACTGCAATTGATGTTCAACGTTGCCCATTGAAGAAACGCCCCAGAACGCTCACACCAGAGAGAATACAATCCGTTAGGGCAGAAAGACCCAAGTCGATCTTGTAAGTATAACCAGTTTAATCTCATACACAGATGAGAGCAACAGCATAGACCTCTGCTGCTAAGAACGTTCTGCCGAAAAGTAGTACAATCAGAATTGTATAAAGCAAAACATTGTCATACATGGCGTAATACATATAGTAAAAACCAGCGCGGTTGATTGGATGGACCCTATACAAGCACCACCTTTATCCAAAAGTGATGGTAGTTTATTTGTTGCAGCCCAGTGTGTCCGTCTTCCATTACGTGGGTGCTGCGGGGCTCATCTTCTTCTCATGTTGAAGGTCAGAAAACAAATTAATTTTACTCCTTCTATAGAGCTTGTTTTATCACTCATACTGTGCACTTGGCAGGCATTACGATGGACACACAGGAGGTTCTGGGACACTCTAACCTTCACACATTCCATTCACTCCCTCTGTGCTATCCAAATCCAAGGTCTCCACCCTTGTTTTGAACTATAATGTATCCCTCCAAGTATCTCACAATACACATCACAGGACTGTCAATTCAATAATATGCGCTGTCTATCCTCTTTGAACATTTCAGTACTTGTTACTTTGGGGGTGTTGGTCAAAGGGCACCTGGTGACATGGAATTCGGGGATCTTAGTGTTCAGTTAGTTATATGGGCTATAACTTGTGGTCACCCGGGAATGGGCCAGGTCATGCATTGGCCAGTGTGAGATAACATGTACACCAGGTGCCGGTCTCTGATCGCGGCATTGTAGGGAGCATTCCTCTTTGGAGAAAATCACATCTTTGCAACACTTTCACGAACAATGAATAGACATTGTGGTGGGTGGTGGTGCAAACTGTCCACATGGGAGCTTGGGCATGACTGGAGATTGCTGTGGCCTTGTGGATCCGGGCCTAGTGTATGTAATGCTGCATTTATGCGCAGGCCTTCCTTCTACCTGGATTTATAAACATCTACGCAGAATAGTGATGCCGCCTGCGCCTTGGGCCACACCATGTAGTTACACTATAATTGGGTATATCAACTGGGGTCATGCTGGATGGGAAGGCGTCCCTCTCACAGTCTCCTCTCACACTGGCTCATCATAGCACCTCAAATGCATCTCACCTTACCTTAAAGGGCCTAGAGGGAATGGGGCTGGCCCCTTCCTAACGTCACTTAAGACCAGATACTGCAATGTCCAGTTATAACAGTGGTAACAGATTCCACTATGCCCTTTTATATTATATTCCCATATTGATAGTTAGCAAAGTAATTACAGATTCCAGTATGTCCAGTTAGCACGTAAAGGCCAGCTTTTAATGTGAGTGTATATTGGGGTAGTGTTTGTGCATTGCAGGCCCCAGTGGATTTAAGTGTTAAGGACAAGGTGTGCTGTGCTAAGCTCTGTGTACAAAACAACGTTTTGTGATATATGGTTCATGATAGAGGAGCACCCATTGAGTTGTGCTAGGAAGGTCACCACTTCAACATGGCCACTCTATTTGTTACAGTCAAACAACACGTGCCGGATGTGTATCCCTCTTCATATCCAGATTCCCTCTGTTTACATAATCCTGCCAATAGTTTCAAGACACCCAGTGTCGGGCTACAAAACCTAGGAGTCAAATAATATATACTCCTGACCCTAAACCCATAGAAGATAATTGATGAGGCTTGGTTACCTCAATTTTACTTTCCGTTTTCATGTGAAATATAGAGTTCTAAGGACCATATAAGGTGGCAAATGCATTGTTGTTTGTGCCCTATTAAACGGGAAGGGATCAGGACAAAGCCCTGACCCTACCCTGGTATATTGGGAAAGGTGTAGAAAGAACAGCATCCTTTCCACAGACAACTCCAGCATTATTCCCTAGTGCCAAAACACAAACCACAAAGTGATTTAGTGACCAGTATCAAATCAAAGTATATCTGTAGGTGCAAAATCAATATGCAGGCACCCATCAAAAATCAGTACATTGGCATTTATGTTACATTTCGGAAAACCATATTGCTTTGGTGAAATGAGTCTAACAAACTCCCACCAAAATTTAAATTGCTCATATGTGACTTACAATATGCATGCATGAAAGAAATTAGTTTGTAGCATAAAGGAGTTGGTGAGCAGGTGCAAGTGTATCTAGGTCACGTGGCCTAAGCCCTACCCACCTCTCAATCCCCGCTAATTTTTTGGTGCTTTTTTGCTTTGCCACCCTTTTTACCTACTTAAGCAGCCCTTCAGCGTCATTTCCTTGGCAGTTTGTGAGCAGCTGCAAGTGGATCTAGGTCTGGTGGCCTAGGCCCTAGCCACTTGTCAATCACTGATAATCTGTCGGTGCCTTCTTGCTATTCCACCATTTTTCCCTACTTAAGCGGCAGGTCTCCATTGAAGCTGCAGCAAAACTAGACTCTCTGGCTCCTAGAATCACATTCTCTTACCTAAGGAATGGTGTCCCCCTGCCGGGGAGGTTTACTGTAAACAAACAGTACCAGGCATGACAGTTCACTGTCATTGACACTGAGGGCGGGTGCTGGCTTCAGGTTAACACAGTTACATGTGAAACATTGTTGTTGTTTTTTTTTATCTCCTTTGTTAGCCTTTGCAGCCAGGCCCATTTGGACCTGTTTAAAGTACACTCTTTTAGTATGGTTATCGCTGCCACCAGCTGCAGGGCCCAACAAAAGGGCAGGGCAAATCCATGGAGCCTTTGTTAGTTAATCAGGCCGGTCAAGGCAGGGAGAAAGTTGGCCCTCCCCATTTCTAGAGATGGCATGGTGTAGCCCTGCCTGTGAAATTCCAACTAAATATGACAGGGCAAACCGTGCCTGTGGGCTGTTTCCATCCAGAGTATACAGGTCTATACCTTTCTCGTAGTGTGCGCATAGGAAAAGCTGTATGGATTAGCCCCACACATTTTCCTTTGGTTGGTCTACCATCATTTAATTGAATTAAACATATGAACAAAGCCCAGGTGAGCACACACCCACCGTATGGTTCGTCAAATTCGTAATAATGCACCCTGTCCACATTCTCCGACCCACCAGTCCCTTTAACAAAATCATATGCCTCAAAACCTCATCTCACGCCTTTCTGCTTACCTTCTCTTCCACAGCATACCTGGTCCACTTCCTGTATTTGTGCTGCAAACACTGGATAAAGAAAGCAGACTAGTCTTTTGTTCATTCAGTGTTTTCTGTGTGGGACAAGTGGGGGCGCAGGGATTTGGCGAACCATATGCTGAAAATATGGATTCTGTGAGTCCAGTATTTGCCGAATATGGGTCGTACCATTCGGGATACATGCAAATTTCTCCCTCAGGCTGATAAGGCTTTTGGCAGTCTTGAAAAGTTAAGGTCAGTGTCAGTAAAATGTTCTCACTACTTGTGTCCAGTTTTGTCTCCCGTGAGTTGACTTATATGCTTGTAAACCATAAAAATGAAGCAGTTAAAGGTGGTTTTCTGTACCTGGCAGATAGATTTAATGCAGATGTTGATATTTGCTACTCAAGTGTAAGAATATCAGTGGCAAAGACAGTGTACTTACTACTGGTCAGTCCATCGGTTTAGTGTGGAGTCAAAATTCAACATCCACCTTGTCTCAAATATATTTCTCTGCATACCATTGTCTATTGTCTCGGGAGGATAGCTCACCTCTTTCCCTTTGCAGTTGGTGAGCAGGTGCAAGTGGATCTAAGTCATGTGGCCTAAGCCACACCCAACTCCTTAGCCGTGCCTCTTCCTTTCTGCTCTTAACTCTTAGATTAAGAGTGTCTCTCGCCCGGGCATTCAAATTGAAGGGCAGACGAAGAGCAATTCGGTATCCATTGATTTGCTGCCTGTTTGGACATGTTCAAATCAGAACCCCTCTCCATCTTAACATCAGGAAAGGGCCATTGAATATGTCTTTCACCCCTCTTTCCCAACATCCCATTCCTACCATCACCACTCATCGCCAACCACACCGCCCACCAAGAACATCATGGACACCCCATCGAAGGACCCGAGGTAAAGGACTGCTCCCACTGTGACAACCCCAGTGGTGTCTGCCGGTGTCAGCCGGGGAAGCTTGAAGCCTGCAGCTGTCAACTTGCTGCAACCAACTAGGTAGGTAAGTCAGGGGGGCCAGCAATCACTGCACCCCACTAAACTATCCCTCTGCTTAAGTTATTCCTTCGTTGCTCACCGCATCACACATAAGCATCTAAATTATTTGTATTCCTTTGCCATCCCTCACATCACCCTATGAAAGTTATATTTCTTTTGCTTTGCTGTTTGTGTTTAAACTAGGCCTTGTTCCCTCATTTTCAGAAAGTCAAATCTGGGTGTTTTACATTGCTGTTTGCATTTAAACTAGGGCTTTTCCCCTCCTATTAGGAAAGTCAAATCCGGGTGCTGTACAGTGAGCCCCCTTCGCTGTCTTATGTCCTCACTGTTCCTGCGTTCCCCTGTGGTTGCCTGCTCGTTGCCTCGTGTGTGCCTCCCTCTGTGTGATGCCTTCCCTTTGTTTGTATTTGTATTTGTTTATAAGTAGTATCGCGCACCTAAACTGAGGTAACTGAGCACTGGAGAACTTAACATGTTACATACAAAAGGCATAATTACTTAAGAGGATATACAAACTATGGCGGAGGGGTCAACCTGGGTTACATAGAGGTCTAGCCTTCAAAGTAAATACAGTTTAGGATGAGATCAAAGGAATGCTAACAGAACAATGAGGCTGTGATGCAGGATCACTAGGAGTCATCAGTTATTAGGCTTGTCGGTAAACCAGAGAAGGCATTGAAGGACGGCTCCAGTCTGATGGTGGGAGTTAGGGAGTTCCATAGGTTGGCAGCTTGTACAGGGAATCCAGCTCTGCCTGCAGTCTTGAGGTTGAATCTGGGAACTGTGAGGAGGTGAGTGTTGGACAATTTGGTGGGTTGGGTAGCTTAGTGTAGGGAGTTGTCTGAAAGGTATTTAGGTGCAGCATTGGAGATACATTTGTGGGTGATTGCCAGAGTGCGTAGTGAGTTTCTGTCACGCACTGGGAGCCAGTTAGATTTTTGTTTGTGGCTGGAGATGTGGCTGGATCTGGGGATGTTTAGTGCGGACCTTAAGGAATTCAGTTCGCAAGTTCCTGAGAAGAGCGTGTTGCAGTAATCTAATTTGGAGAGTGCTAGAGATCTAGCTAACGTCATGCAGATGGTAGGGGATAAATAAGATTTACCAGCATTGATTAGCTTGTTTGTGGAAGCTGTTAGTGATAAGGTAGAATCGAGGTAGACGCCTAACAGTTTTATCTCCTTCGCAACTTTGATTGTGTTTCCATCAATGTTGAAAGACATATACTGTGGGTCAAGTTTGTTGAGGCGAGCTTGGGTACCTACAATCAGGGGCTATGTTTATTCATCATTAAGGCAGAGGCTATGTGCCTCCATCCATGCCTGTTTTTCAAGTAGATGTTGTTAATTAGTTTGGTAGTATCCTGACAGTGTGATGGGATCCTGAGTGTCATCAGGTAGTTTGTGTAGATAACACCCATTTTGTTGCGGCAGTCGAAGAGGAGCTTTGTTAAGATGTTGTATAACATTGGGGATATACATGATCCTTGAGGTACCCCGCAGAGTATAGGGATTGGGGCTGCAGATGCAGAGGGCAAGAAGACTCTGGTGGTGTGGTTAGATAAAAATGATTTAATCCAAGAGGAAGCATTAGTGGAAAAGGCTGCTGCAGAGGTTAAGTGTTCGGTGAGGATCTGGTGATCAACTAGGTCAAATGCAGCAGAGAGGTCTAACAGGAGAATGGCCAGTTTGCCTTTGTCTCTCGTCTCATACATCTGTATTTTCAGATCCAGGAGGGCGGTCTCAGTGCCATTCCTAGGCCTAAAACCTGATTGCCGTAGACCAAGTAGGTTGTTGTCCTCCAGGTGTTTTTGGATTTGCAGGTAGGCAACTCTGTCCAGAATTTTTAAGAGGAAGGGGATAGTAGTAATTGGTCTATAGTTTGTTGGTGTGTTCAAGTCTAGATAGTTTTTTTAGGAGAGGCATGACCCAGGCATCCTTGAGGTTTTTGGGGACAAGATTTTTCTTGAAAGAGAAGTTTATCATTGTAGCGATAAAAGGAGATAATTCCTTGGCAAAATCCTTCATAATAGGAGCCAGACATGTATCTCCTTGGCATCTTGAAGGCTTAAGGCCTTTTATGATGTCTTCCACTTTCCTGGTTGTGACCGGGGAGAATAAAAATGGTGGACACTGAGGGAGTTGAGACTTAGGAGAGAATGTATTGGGTGAGCTGTTTGCAAGGCTATTCTTTTTGGCTTCTATTTTAGTTTGGAGACAAGCTATTTTGTCTGCTAGCGCTTGTTGAATTGTGGAACACCAGGCAGCATCTTTTGTACAGTCCGATGAGGGCAGAGCTGGGGATTCCAGTTCCCTGGATAGCTCCTTAGTCCTAGATTTGGCATTGAGGATTCTGTTGTTATAGATTTCTTTTTTGGTGGTGAAGATGGCAGATTTGTAGGTGGCTGATGCTGTGGAAAACAGTGCCTTGGTGTGAGTGGTGGGTGCTTTACGCCAAGTGGGTTCAGCGGCTCTTTTTAGTTTCCTCAAAATTTGAAGTTCTGGTGTGAACCAGTTATTGAGTTAGGCGGCTGCTTTGGCTTTGTTTAGCTTGACTGGAGCGATGCTGTTCAAGGCAGACTCCAGAGTTGTATTATAGATATCGACCAATGCAGTGGGAACTAGGTTTTTGTAGTTGGTATCACACAAGATGTTGTTGATAAGTGGGTGTAGATTGGGTGGTGTTATGTTACGGATGTACCTAGATAGTGAAAGGGGGGCGACGATAGGACTACGAGGTGCAGTTCCCTGGATGGCAAAGGATATGTAGTGGTGGTCTCTCCAGGCGATGGGTTCGTTCTGGAGAATTTTTATGGAGCAGTTCAGGTCAGATTTGTTGCCTCCTGTGGGGCACGGCTTTATGTAGGGCTTCATTCCTCCCTCAAGCCCACTTCTTGCCTCCTCACACCCTCTATGGTGCTCTCAATCTCTCCTATCTTCTCGAACTGCCACTCTATCTCCTATCCTATCCCTCTCACTAAATATGGTAGGAAAAAGTTCAAGAGGGATATCCTGGTCTCCAACCCTGGCCTATGTATCGCTACTCACATCAGCGCTTTCTCCAGACAGACCCTAACCAACATCCTCTTTGTCGTACCCTCTCTGGACCTATCAACCCCTCATATGCTCATGGCTCTCTCTCCTATCTCCCCCTCTCCCATTAATGGTGGCACTCAGTTGGAGGTCCTCTTGGCCTCCTTCCCTTCCACCAAGACCATCATTAATGTCTATCTGAAGGGCACCGTCTTAGTCCATGGTCATCAGCCCAATCTCCTCCTTTTCAATAGGTGCCTCCCCCATTTTATCAACTTCCTTCATTCTCCTGTTACTCCTACTAGCACCTCTATGGCTCCTCTGCCACCTCCATTGCTGTCAAACACTCCTCTGACATCTGTCACCTCCTCAAAGAACTTTATCTGGATGTCCTCGCTCTCACTGAGACATGGTTCATGGCCAGTTCTGTCACGAGTTTCCACACTCTCCTTCCTGATGGCTACAAGATCCTCTCCAAGCTCAGAAGTAACTGACCCGGAGGTGGAGTAGCTCTTATCTTTATGGAGTGGGTCCCTGCTTCTGTCATTCTTATGCAGGCCTACTCCTCCTTTGAATGCCTGGTCTGCAGGCTCTTTGTGTCTCCTGGCCTCTCTCTGACTGTGGTCACCATATATATGTCACCTCACAAGGTTGCCCTCTTCCTCTCAGAGTGGGCTGACCTCTCTTCTTCTCTCCTTGCCATTACCTCTCAACCTCTCCTCCTCTGAGACCTCAACATCCACCGGGATGCTTCTAATCCCTCCTCTGGCCTCATCCGCAACCTCTGCGACACTCTCTCTCTCCATTCTACCCTCTGGTCCTACACACTCTGCCGGGCATAACGTGGATATTCTTATCTCCGCAGGCATCCCCCTATATAAACCTCCCATCACTCCTCTCTCCTGGACTGACCCCTTTCTGATATCCTCTTACCTCAAACTCTCTGTCCCTTAGGTAAAGTCCAACACATCACTGCTACCTACCTTCTCGCTCATTCAGCCCATGAATTGTGTGTCAGTGGATGCTTTTCCTGCTACTTTCTCTGCTTGCTCCTCCCACTCCTGCGACTGACTCACACTCTGACACATCCCTCTCTAACCTGCATATTTCTATCTCCAACACTCTGGACAACCTTGCCCCTGTCATGAGAATCCATCTGAAGCCTACTTCCAAATGCATCTCTTGGTATGACTCTGATCTTGCCACCCTGAAACACAAGTGCGGGGTGGCTGAGAGGACATGGAGGGCTTCTGGTTCATCCTCCGACATACTGGCCTGCCGACTGCTCCAACGGCAATAAAGACTGTCTGTCCTGTCCAAGAAGAGAGTCCACATCCAAACCCATGTCTCTGTGGCCTCTAAAAACATGGCCAAACTCTATAAAATATGCAAGGAGCTGGCCAATACTTCCGCAGTCTCCACCTCTCCTGTTCCCACCCAGGTCTTCTGTATGGCTCACTTCACAATTAAAACTCAGGACATCCTGTCCTCACTTTCCCCTTCCTCTCCCTCTACGTCCCTTGGCCCCCCTCTGGCCACCTCTCTCTCTCCTCCTCCTTTCTCCTCTTTCTCTCTGACAACAACTGTTAATGTTTCTAGACAAGTTCAATCTATGAAAGTGTCATCCAAATAGGTACTCCCCTGCTCCTCCTGAACCATAAAGGACCACATTGACACCCTCACACCAGTCTAGGCCAATTTGTGCAATCACTCTTTCAACACTGGATCTTTCCACTCTCTCTTCAAACACTACTTTATGCACCCCCTCCTTAAAAAGCCTTCTGCCGATCCTACCTGTCCAGCAAACTATTGTCCAATCTCTATCACTCCTTTCCTGGGCAAACTCTGGGAAAAGCTGCCCATCTCCGTGATCACTCTCCACACTGAGTCTTTTGGTTGGTTCCATGACCGTTGGTGTAGCTTCAGAGCAGCCAGAGGTATGGAAACTGCTCTACTGAACACCCATGAAGACAGGCTCTTTAACCTTGACTACAGCCTTCCTTCTGTCCTCATCCTCCTTGACCTTTCCACTGCTTTTGACATGGTCAAACACGGTTTAAAGTGACATTTTCGAATGTCACATTTTCGAATGCCTTTTTCTCGAATGAAAAATGCAGATAAAAAAATGTCAAATTTTTATTTTTTTTTTTTTTTAATGGTGGGGTTCCCCCCACCCCCCTGTTTTGCTTTTTTAATTGACCCGTTTTTTTTTACTAACTAAACCAAAAAATATATATAAAATAAAAAATAATACATTCAGAATTTTTTTTTCAACATTTTCTTTTTCGACAATAAGGCATTCGAAAATGTGCATTCGAAAATATGACCGGATACCGTCAAACACCCCGTCCTGATCAATCGACTCTGGGAGAACCTGGGCATTGGATATTAGGCCATGGTGTGGTTGACTTCCCTCCTCCTAGACTGACCCTCCCATGTCCAACTTGGGTCCTTTCTCTCCACCATCTCTCTTTCCACTTATGGTGTTCCACAGGGCTCTACCCTCTCACCCTGGCTCTTCAATGTCAATGGCCCCTTTGCCCCACCTGATCTCTACCTTCTCTAACTTTCAGTTTTTTGTGGATGACACTCAGCTCTCTTTCAAGGTCCCCTCGGCCTCCTCTCCTCTCTTGCTCTTTCCTCACTATCTATCCATGATCCAGGTTTGGTGTGCCTCCAACAATCTTAGGGCCTCATTACACGGTAGGCGGTGAGTCATGGCGTTATTAGCGCCATGACTCATGCCGGTAAAATACCGGCACCGCCTTGGCGGAAAGGGGATTTACCGCCCCATTCCAAGGTTGGAGGGGCGGTAAATCCCCTTTCCGCCATTGCCCTTCCCCATTCCCATTTCTGCCCCATAGGGCTCTATGGGAATGGGGAAGGCGCTAATTACGGACCGCAATTTTGCGGTGCCGTAATTAGCTCTGAGGTCCCTTAGCGGGTTGGATTTTAACGCCTGCAAGAAGCAGGCGTTAAATCCTCCAACCCGCAAAGGGACCTCGTAGTACGGCGGTAAGGGTCACCGTTGCCATTAACGGTGACCGTTAACCCTTACCGCCGTCCGTGTAATGAGGCCCTTAGCCTTCATGCCAGTAAGATGGAGATCCTTCTCATTGGTACCCCTGCTACTGCTTTCCCTCTCTCATTCTGGCCACCCTACTTGGGCCCTGTTCTTCTGCCTTCCTGTGAAGTTACTCTTAAAGTCCCATGCCTACTTCACTAATCCAGAGCCACACTGTCCTGACTGAACTTACTCAGGGCGTTGCCGCCCTGAATGCACTTCCATTTCCCTCTCCCTGGCACTTCCCCATCTCTCTTCACCCCCAGCAATTACATTGGTGCATTTGCACAATCTGAAAGACACAAGACCAAATAAGATAATTTGTCTTGTCCTGTCTCCATCTTCCCTCCCTTGTCTTGTCACGCCTCGAAACACTTGTGTATAGGCGTGTACTTGTCATATGATATCATCATTATATTGCAGCAACCTCACCCATGTCACCATACACCCCATCACCACTCCATCATACACCATTGCATGAAAATGATGCTCGCCAATATCCACTTAGCAATCAACAATGCAGCTGACATCAGTGACCTCATCACTACGCATGATTTAGATGCCATCTTCATTACTGAGACCTGGATGACATCCACCTCCACCCACATTCTAGATGTCCTCACCCCCAATGGCTACAGAATTCTACCACAAGACCATCCAAACAACATTGGCAGAGGCTTCGCCATCATTCACAAGGCATCATGGCCAGGCACTCAACTGGACATCACCACCATTGTCTCTTTCGAAAACCTATCCTGCCACTTCCTGCTTTCTGCAAAGGACAAAGTCAATTTTCATTTCAGAAACAGACCACACAAGCCCAACAACCCTTTCATCGATGGTTTCATGGACTTGATCACCACATGTCTCTCAATCATGCCAACAACATCTTTCTCAGTGACACGCACACAGGCACACACAACAGCACATAACTAGACACACATGCACACACACTACCCCATTACTGAAATCGCACCACCCTTAGCAAGCACACACATATGCAGCACAGAACACATAGCATAGTACAGCACACATTTTCCTTAACACTACAAACTCACCGTACTCTTCAACAACCATGGCAACCCAGCACCCAAATCAATGAAGAAAGATCTTCACTGCCCACTCGACATACTGAACCTCACACAACACACAAAATAACAAAGGAAAGGTTATATCTTCTACTTCATCATCACCCCACTTTCCACCCTTCATCACAGCTCTCCTATTCTGCTTGACTGGTTGGCCCATCTGACAAATCCCTTTGAGATTAGTCACATCACACCTCTCAATCAAACCCATTTGCAACCAAGCAATCAAGCCTTGAGATCCTTCAAGAACTTCTCATTGGGGGCTCTCAGAGATGACCTCACCAAACTCAACCTCACTTTGGCTGATGTACCTCTGATGAACCAGGACTGCAAATTGCTTCTCCAAGAACTCAACACCACCCTCACAAACAACATCAGGCACCATACCTTTGTCAAATGGCACACCCTCAAGCCTAAACCTTCAACATCCTGGTACACTCAAGAACTCAATCTCAACAAAAAAACTATCAGAAAACAAGAAAATAATTTCCTAACTCAAGGAACCTTCCCCTCGACCCTCAAGCCCAGAAAAACCCTCCTGCTCCTTAAGAGAACAACACTGGACCCTGATGATCTCAGAAACTACTACATGGAACTGCTCCAAACCCTCCTCTCTCCACACAACATCCACATTCATCAATACCCAGATGACACACCGATCTACCTTAAGATATCCTCCATCAAAGACATCCACAGGGTCAAGGGCTGCCTCACATTGATCCAGTCCAAGATGTCCAGTGCTTACCTGAATTCAACCCCTCTAAAACTCAATTACTACTGCTGACCAATAACACCGAACACCCTGACATACAGACCTGGCTCTCTGATATGAACCTCAAGGGATTTTTATGCCAGCAGCCAAGTCCCTTGGGTACAACATTGACAGACGTCTCATGTTAAAACAGCAGATAGCATGGAATACATAAATGACATGTTAGCAACTTTCTATCCTGCAGAAAATCAATACCTTCATTTCAGAAAACCACTTCAGATCCACCCTCCAAGCATTTGTCCTCTCCCAAATGGATGGTGGCAATACCATTTTGGAAGGCCTTCCAGTGACTACCCTGGTTCCCCTGAAATGCTTCCTGCATGCTGCAGCAAGACTCATTAAAGGACTCTGCAAATTTGCACTGGATCACACTGCAAGCCTGTATCATCTTCAAATCCTCTTTCATGATCTGAACAGGCTGTCATCCTGAAGTCCCCAAGCTACCTCACTGAGAAACGCAGCATCTCCAGAGGGAATTACAACGGTGCAGGAAGGAAATAACCAGTAGACAGGTATTCTCTGTCTATGCTCCAAGACACTGGAACCTCCTCCCTGTCAATATTGGACTTGCCCATCACTTCTACAGTTCAGGACAGAGCTCAATATATTCCACTTCAAGAAATGGCTCCTCCTATCACCTAGGTATTCACTCCCTGCCCTTCCACCCTACCTGAGACTCAGTGTTCTGCTCCCCACTCTCTTCCCCCCATGCTGCCAACTATCCATACTCCCCTGTTAGCTCCCATGCTTCTTTTTCTCATGGTTTCCGCTCTGTGCTTTTCCCCTATGATTGTAATGCGCTCTGTTGCTTCTCAAAGCTATTTCCACACTCAATAAATACCCTAATAATATTAATAATAAAAATGGAGAATAGCCCCTTTTATTTCACAAAAAACAAATCAGCATGGCAATGGCTTGATGCCATGATTAAGGGACCAACCATTTCTGCATTCTAGCAAATCACACAAATCATATATAGAATGTTAGATGGGTTGCTATTAACTACTGGGATATATTTTTTGTGAGAAACTTGAGTTGCGAAGGATGAAACACAGAACTTCAAGGTGGAATACACCCCAGATTTGAAAGCTACCAATCTATATTTATTTGTGCAGCCATTGCACAGTCCTAATGGATTAGAATTGCAGTGTGTGTAAAGTGGTGGAACAAGGGGCCTGTGTACAAAATAAAAAGAAATATCAAAATCAGTTGTTCCACACTCAACAACTCACAAAGGGAAAAACACATTTGAAAGACAATATTGTAGTCAGCAGTTCATTATGCATTCCATAATCCTCTGACATGAGATCACAGTAGGAAAATATAGCATTCAGAAAAACAAAGATTTGCTAAAGGCTTTCTCTGCAAACTGTACACAACAATACCATATTTGATAATTGCCATACCTTAAACGTCAGGTCTGGTACTTTATTTGTTATCTGCATTGCAAAATCATTTGTTTTATTTCAAATGCCATAGGGACTACCACAAGAGAACATCCCATTATCACAGGCAAAAGATTAAGCTCCTGCCACACATCACTGCAGAGAACTTCTGCTCCACTTCCGTGCCGCACTCCACAGGGCATCGGGGTATGTGCATGTATCAGCCAACTTCCACTGAATATAGTCTCTGCCTCAACAGAGCTGCTCTGGAAAAGTAGCAAATCACAGGCAAAAGATTAAGCTCCTGCCACTTGCGCCGCAGACTCCTTCTGCCCTACTTCCGTGCTGTGCAGAGTGTCTGGGTATTTGTGCGTATCACTCAACTTCCGCAAAATATAGTATCCACGTCCCCAGTGCCGCTCCACCAAAGTAGTGAATCATAGTCAAAAGATTAAGCTCCTGCTACACACCATTGCAGACCACTTCTGTGGCACACTGTGCCAGGGTATTTGTATGTATCAATCAAGTTCCACAAAATATAGTCTCTGCCTCCACAGTGGTGCTTCTACAAAGTAGTTAATCACATACAAAAGATAAAGCTTCTACCACACGCCACTGCAGACCACTTATGCCCCACTTCTGCAAAGTGTCAAAGAGATATGTAAAACTGCTGAAGGTCCACATTAAGTATCCTTTAGACCCATCCACATTGAGGATTTGTAATTGAGTGAGGATGGTATCATATAGCTTCTCTCTCCTCAGCATATCACAATCAGTAGAGTTTAAAGGAGATGGGTTGGGTGGTGTAGCTATCAAGAGAAATGTATTCCCTGGTATTCGCTACATCATTGCCAAATCCTCGCCAGTGGACTTCTACTTTCCTGGTCTCTATCCTATATTGTGTGGGCATCCATTCAGTATTATTTTATGCCAATGGCCTTTTTCCTCCTACTGAGTACATTTTTCCAGATTATAATCTGTCCTGTTGTATGTGTAGTCAAGCATCTGCAGGGTATTTTCATCCTAAAAAAGAAAGAAACAAAATGTGACCGTCTAGGTCCTCATATCCTTTTGTGAATATCAGGTGGCTTCAGGTTTGGACTCAACAGTTAGGACTATGCAACCAGGGACAGTGCAACATTATATGAATTATTTGCAACTACCCAGAATTCCATGAGCAGAAGGTCTTAGTTGGCAATATTTTCATCATAACAACTGCAGTTATGTCTGCATTTTAAGGTGCTTAAGGGTGGAGATAAGATGATACTTTGCCTTCTGCAAAATGAATATTTGCACCTGCCCTCATTGCAAAACCTTGCTAGTATGCCCACTGCTCAGAACATTCAGTGGACACAGGGCTGTCACAGCATTTTGTGAGGCTCAAGTGTGAGAGTCAGGCTGAATTTAGTATATATCAGTACTGTGCATACGAATAATTTGTGGTGAGGCCCCCTTACTATTTCTTGCACTGGACCAGCATCCAAACCAGCAGGAGACTTCAATAACTCCCCATTTCATTTTATGTTTGCAAGACCCTGAATAAGAAGGAAATGTAAGAGGTATTGTGTGGTGGTATTTTTGGTTGGTGATATTATGGTATTTCATGGTATAGTGGTGAGCATAAATATAGGGAACTGCCTGGTGATTGGCTTTTTATTGGGGTCACTAACGGTAAGTCAAGACTGGACACTTTAAAACATAACTTCATGCCCTTGCTGTATTTTATTTACAATACCACATTATGCTCTTTTGGCAGTATCTCAGAATACATTTACCATGTAAACCAAATATGAACGTTCATTCAGATTGTCTCAGAAGAATAACATTTACAGTGACTATCTTTGCTTTGCATTTTATCACATGTGAATACAGTGAAATACCGCCTGCCGTAAAATGAAATTACCCCTTACTTCACCTCTACAAGATAAAACAAGAAACCAGGGCACATACATATATACAAGAGCTGACTTGTTTCTTTTGCAAGTACTTTAGAAGTAATTGAGATTCATGAATAAAATAAAACCGCACATGTAATGCACTAAAAAGATATGTGCCTTTGTTCACTTGCCCATGCTCACTTCGCACTCTGTTAGAATAATACAATGAGTTCACAGTGCCAGCAGCAATATTTAGCACACATTTTTCTCTCTACCGTGACAGGTGATGAATGAATTGAACAGAATGGAATTGAATTGATCCCTCCAGAAATTCAGAGAATTACTGTAGCCCTCTCTCCCACCTCTAACCTTGCAGAGGACCCTGTGCAACGACCGTCAGACACTTAGCTCTGACAGCGGTCATTTCTATTCTTTGCAATTATTATTTTTTGGCAACTAATTCCACATTGGGAAATACATTTCACTTCAGTGTAATGGGGAGCGAATAAACTTTGGGATGCCTGATATGTAGAACCCATGCAAAATTGATATCTGTATTTGTGATTTTAAGGCTGCATGTACCTCAATTAACCAGACACTCATCAAGAATGAAGCTTGATTATGTACACCTTCCAATCACTCATTTTCAGCATCTATCAGGATAATGCGCACATGGGAGGTCCCCTCATCTCTCTATTCTCCTCTGAGCTTGGAAAGAGCCCACACAGTCTTTTCCTCAGCCTCCCTGTCAGGACTTGTTGCACACCCTCAGGGTCAGCCAGAGATTAAGAGTGCCCAAAACTGACAGACTTTTTTGAGATGCCTGCACCAGCCGCAAAAGATGAGCCAGCCTCCTACCAGCTTTTAAGCTCTCTCCCTAAGCCTGTCCATGTATATAAGCTACACCAATATGAAATGTAAAAGTATGAGCCTTTTTCTTTGATGTAATGTGTCAATCAGAACCACCTCCCTTGAAACTCAGCCAACCCTCACGCAATTTCTGACCGTGTTCATCCTGACTGCTTAGAATTGCAGCAACAGATGCAAGAGTTACATTTCCCTATTTTGTCCTTTCCTATTCTACAATATGAACAATGGAACCAGTTTTCAGATTGCCTGCAAAACCATTTCTTCCATGGTTATTTGCCTGCATTTTAAATCAATTCTGCACAGCACATTTAATTTAGCAATTTGCATTGAAGTTTGGACACAGAATCAGGAACTGATTTGCACTGAATATTAGTTAGAAGATAGAGATTCAGATTTAATAAATGTTAGTTTTATGGTTAATTGCAATTCAGAGTGCAAAATGACAACATGTTGTGCACTATTAAATTCAAATTCATTTTTAGCTGGCATGTGTTTTTTGCACATCCATAATATTGACATATACTAAATTCAGCCTGAGTCTCACACGTGAGTCTCACACTATTGCTCACTGATTGGACTATTCTATCCTTGTTGAAATGTGGAGCCTAAGCTAAAATGTGGAGTCACCATTGAAATTCAGAGTCACCTCTCTGTACAATTACACAAGTTTTATTTTTAAGTTGTGTATTATATATATTTATATATACACGCACACACAAATACACACAATGTTAAATAAACAGGCAAAGCGGTTGTCCTGGCGGCACATTAAAACACGAAACACCACGTACATGACAAAACTTTGAAATATTAAAGCAAAGACTGTGAATCTGAACATGGGTATTACTCCAGAGTTGTTCCCTCTTTATGTCCACTGTATTAAGGTTTTTACTCAACATAGAAATAATTTGTATGCAAAGGCTGTAGAAAAGTACACCCACCCCCTCGTTCTATCTCTTTCCACCTAGAGACCTTTATCTGCATCAGTCATTCCTACAGGTAAGCATAGACACATGAACATATCCTGTATGCAGACAACACCATTGTACAAAAATACCCATTTTGCAAAGGGCTATTTTACGGATTGTTTGAGCAGATGCATTTGGGGCCCTTCTCAAACCAAAAATATAAAGGCATCCAAAAAGATGTTTGCTTCCCGCTCCCCCTTATCGCAATCACAATCCATAGCTTAATACAATCCCAGCAGCAATCAAAGAAGCACGTAGGATCTCCTTTAAAGTCCCCAAACTTCCTTTATCTTTGCTAGAATAATAAACAAGTGCCATTTTAAGGGAAACTTGAAGTTGTATTCTAGCCCAGGTACATCAATAATTTCAACAATAGCAGCCACAAGGAAGGTGTGTAGGTTGTAGTGTACATGCAGGACACAGATCATGAGCCATTTGAGAAAGGGTCACACACCCCAGCATAGATGCAAAACATAGATCAGCACCCTTACAGAATGTAAAAGTGTTCATGCATGGGTATAGGAGGCAGATTGGAAGGTCTACATACCATCGGCAGTGCATACTGGTTAAACGTTACCAGGAAGGGGCATGCATCTAGACTGTAGATCGACTTTAAACGAGGCCATGGTTTCCAAGTGCTGTTGCCATGAGTGAACCAAGAATCATATGACTTTTGGGTGAGCAAAAAATGAATGGTATTAAAGTAATTCATGAAGCAACACTATATCCACTTTTTCAAGAGCTTACCTTAAATCACTCTAAATGACTACCTGACATTTTGAAATATTTAAGGACAGGAATTCATGACAGGTTAGACACTGAGACTAAACATTTTGGCCAGGATTACATACTTGTATTAAGTAGTGAAGCTGGGGTTTGAGCCAAGTCGACAGTTTTGGCACTTGACTTAATTTCCCAGTTCTTGTCATACAGCAAGATTCAATTATTTGTGAATGTCTGACATCCATATAGTAAAATAATCCATGTTTTATAGAGCTGTCATGGAAAGTGTACAAAGCACATACCAAAGCAACATGACAATGACATGGCAATGTTTGCATTAACAATTTCAGAAAAGTGTTCTGCTAAAAAAGAACATACATGTAGTTTTATTGTTCCATCATACATGGCGGTCCACATGGATAAGTCCTAAATATTGCAACATTGTAAATTTGAATGCATGTTAGGCGGAAACCTGTGCAGCTCCCTCTGGGACCACTGCAAAAGATTTAGGACTACAGGTGTTGCGATAAACCCACTTGGTAGCAGTCTGTACCACACAGATTCAATTGGTAGCTGTGGCTGAGCAGTCAGACTTCTCTCAAGAAAAGTTGGTCAGTATAGGGAGCATACAAGATAGGGTAATTCTTCGCAGCAAAACGAGTAAACACGCAACCAGGCTTTAGTATAAAAGTAGCAAGTTATTTATTAATAACAGGACATCTACGGAAAGTACTAAAGCGAACCACGGCAAACAAATCAAAATACAATTACTCTGCAGAATGGAATAAAGCTCAATCCCCGAAAACACAATATCGACAACTCTAGGTCTTACGGCACCACTTATTTTCAGACAGAGGTGTATACCTCAACCCAGATGACACTCGAATATTTAGTGAGGAAGGGAGAGAAGAGATAGGCAGGTAATGAAGTCAACACGGTTCGTACTGAAGCAGGTAAAAATGCAAGGCAAGAAGGCATTAATCACACTAGATCATACAGTTCGGCGGCCAGGCCCACTCGGTGAGAGGTATGGCACGATGTCCTGGAAAGTCTCTATGGGTGATGCGTTCAAGTCTCAGTTAGCAGTTTGGTTAGCGACAGGATGAACCAGTTCAGAACAAAGAGTGAATAAAGCTTGGAGGCAACCCAACGGAAAGGAGAGGAATCAGATACCTCACACGGACCGATTGATAAGGGAAGCCAGGCGGTTACGGTACCTTGTTGTGGAAGACCACTCCAGCGGGGGCAGTTGTTCCTGGTGGTGGATGCACGACGGGTCTTTGCCAAGAGAAGAGATGCTCTCGTCGTCGAAGAGAAGATGTCCGGTGCACCACCAGGGAAGAAACCAGAGGCGGAGAGCTTCGTCACAAGGCACCACCTTTCGATCACGATGCCGGAGTAGTGGCTATCCGGTTGCCGGGTGCTCTGCACGGGCAATTCGACCACTGCGTCCAGGGCGATCAAAAAGCACAAAGAAGAAGAAGACTGGTTGTTCCCACCAGCCAGGGAAAGAGCCTCTCCGGCAGGGAGATCTCTTCTGTCGTCGGGAGATTGTGAGACGGTTCCGCAGGGCTCCACCGGAGGTGTCGTCGTGCAGGTCGGCTCAGCGTTACCCTCGTCGGATCCTTTAGGTCCAGTGGCGACGTTCCTAAGATCCAGTCCCAAAAGCCCTGCTTTTATGCAGACGTCCCCCATTCATTCAGCCTAGCTTGTCAATCAATACATGCTAAGTGGTGAGCGGGAAGGCTCACCACCTGGGCCAATCACTCCAGAGTGCGACCTGAGTTGGCAAGGCAACTCGGTCCAGGGTGCCTAAACCCCCTCCCACACCCCTGAGGTAACCCAGACAGAATGGCGCCACTTTGGAGGGTCTCTGTCCAGAGGCCCGCCAAAAGTGGAACAAAGGGCTCAACCTTTGGTTTAGGAGTCACAGAGAAAAACACAGACGCCATTTTACAACCCGAGTTCTGGCAGAAAATACCACTCGATAAACCTATTTAAGATAAGTAGATCGGTGGTACGTTGGAGATTAACGAAAAACAGTATCAATCTTCAACAATGGGACGAATCCCATAGGGTTATGCTCGGGGTCGAACATAACAAGTAGTTTCCACTGCCACCAGCCAAAACTCGACGAGGAGGGACGGGACAGTGCCCCCTCGAGTAACAGATCCAGGAGTAATCAAATTACCCCTACTAGCACGTCCACAATAAGATGGTTGGTACTAGTTCTGTTAGCAAATTTAGGTCTAGTAAAGCCAATGGTGACTTTACATGCCCGGGGAGACGGTAGTCAGTCCCCGGGTATGGAGTCTATGGTGGGGGGACCAGCTAGGGTGCCCCCGTGACACGACACGTAGGGTGCGGAGTGACACAGATAGAAAAACTTATGAGACCCTATGGAGTAAAAGACCCCATAGCCCATCGAACACATTGACAACTCAAAGGAATCACACACATACATGTCCAAGAGTGAGAGGAAAAGGGTCACACTCTTGGCAGGATGGAAAAAACAAACTCCAGAAATCCTGCAAAGCTGCTGGGGGACTCACTAGGTTAGGAAATTCAGCCTAAACAGAGAATTCTCCCTAACAATGCATACAACAGAAAACTATGTGAATGGGAACATGTGCATAGACATTGTTTTGAGACAGACTTACAGATTGTTTGCTATTTATGACATCACGATTTGAGAGGCCTTTGACATTTAGCTGGCTTGGCCATCTCTAGGACCCCTTCTACTCAAATGGTCTAGATTAAGTTAAAGAATAGCAAAGGGATTTGAAGTACTACAGAATCAATGAAGATGATCTGCCCAGAATCACTGTACTCTCTGGCGGTGAACTCTAGACTAGACTCAGCACTTTGGTTTCATTGGGCCTCATTACGACCCTGGCGGAACGGGTTAAACGGCGCCGTGAAAGGCTGCGGTGCCGTTCAACCCATTCCGCCACATTACGAGGTCCCCTCGCGGGACACTTTAAGCACGCCTGGGAAAACCAGGCATGCATACCGGGTACCGCGAGGGGAAGAGGGAGCAAACAACAGGCCATCTCGTAATGGCCCATTGTTTACTCCCTCTCCCATTCCCATTCAGCCCTATGGGGCTAAAATGGGAATGGGGATGAACCGTGTCCGTGTCCTCGAGTGAGGAATTACCGGGCCATCCGAACTCGGAATGGTCCGGTAAGTCCTCATTCCGAGGACACGGATGCGGTTTTGCCGACAGCCATGCCGCAAATTGCGGCATGGCTACCCGCATAACTTGTAATGAGGGCCACTCTCTCTCTAATTTGACCACCTAACCACCTCTTCAGACTCACGCATCATGCTCCTTATTGGGTATTTTAAATTTGAGGCAAAATCATATGCAGTTCCCTTTGGGAACACCACACACAATAAGACTACACGTGCAAGTACACATTCACCTTTGGTACAAGCCTGTACTACACAGTAAAGTGGTAGAGATGGCTGAGCAGCCAGACGTATCTCAAGAATAAAGTGAGCAGTATCAATAGTTACACAAAGGATAGCAATTACTACGGTTCAAACAGACACTGACTCAAGGTTTCTGAGTAAAAGAAAATACATTTATTTACACATCAGTTGTAAAATAATTCACTGAGTACAGCAGCAGAAAATCACACTCTTAATATACTACACAACACCTGATGAATTCTGGACAAGTTAAGCTCAAAATGAAGTGTGAGCAAAATGGCACTCCAGCAATTTAAAAGGGAGGGAAAGACAAGCCTATACAAAATTAAGCAGCAACAGCAAGTAAGTAGGCAGGGCAATCTAGAAAAGGCTTGCGACCATGAGGATTCAAATAATAAATAGCCCTGGGCCAATGTTAATGGTTCAGAATCTTTGCAGAGCATCACACAGATAAGAGTAGTTTGCGGTTAAGTCTTTGCCAAGAGTTTGAAACGAAGTTGGTTGGAAGAAAACATACTTTAAACAGTAGAGAAGGACAAGCCCTTGGATTGGCAAAAGATTTCAAACACTTTCACCGCAGTTGGACGGAACGAACAACCATGTTTGAACAGTACCTTAAATGATGAAGAAGGATGTAGCTGAGGCAGAAGTTCCTGGCAGATTCTGCAGGCTCACGGTTCCTGAAGCGACTGTCGAACTGACATGAAGTCGGAAGACTGGGGGGTCCTGCACTGCCCAGGGAAGAAAACAGCAGCAGAGCAAAGCAACAAATAAAAGGTGCGCTCCATAAAACCCAAACAGGGTCCGGTCCTCCTGGCTATCCGGTTCACTGTAGCTGTGCATAGAAAATTCGACCAGGGGAGGGAGGCCTTGCTTGGTGTTTGGTGAACTGGTTGGTCCCACCAGCTCAAGGGAAAAAGATTCCTTGCAAATCTTCTCTGTCGTCGAAGTTTGGAGATTCAAATCACCAGCAGGGCTTCACCGGGAGGTTCAGTCGTGGTAGTGGTCCTCATCTTTCAGCTTCTCTTCGCTTCTCATGATCCAGTGGCGACTCTGCCTTCCTAGTCCCACAGTCCTGCTTTTTATGTAGTTTTACCCCAAACACAACCTGGTGGTCAATCAAACAGCAGGGTGTATGTCCAGGCGGGAAAGTCACCACAGCCAATCATACAGAGTGCGACATGGGTCTCCAAGGAGACCCTGTGCAGCGAGTCTCAAACGCCTCCCTCACATCTTGTCCCCCTCAGACATTCAGGCACTTAACAAGGGCTTCTGTGCAGAAGCCCGCCAAATGACCGTGAACAAAGGACCCAAACCTGGTTTGGCGCACAGAGTAAAACACGAGAAAGACCTTTACAAAAATAAATGGCAAATAAACCCAGCCAGAACCAAATAAAAGTAATTGGAGTCCAGCAGATTTAAGTTTGAGGTTACTAACTTAGCCTAAAACAGTACCAGGGCTATTTAAATAAACCATGGTAGGAAAAATATGGTAGATACCACTGCCATCAGCCAAATCTTAAAGAAAGGGGAACAAAATAATGTTAATCAGAGACAGACAAAAAGGGGTAACTATTAACCCTTTCCAGTACTCTATGTAAGATAGTTTGAACTGGGTCTGTGAATTTAAAAAGACTAATAAAGTCATTGCCAACTTTACATGTTCTGGGAGACAGTAGTCAGTCCCAGAAAATGGAGTTTGAAGTGGGAAGTCTTAAAAAGACAACCCTGTGTCACTGCACTAAAGGTGCTGTGTAACACACAGTGAATAGATGATGCCTATGGAGTAGGTGAAACTCCACAGTCTATGAACACAAAAATGTTAAACAAACACAGCAAAACACATGTAAGAGTGGGAAAAAGGCTCGCACTCTTACCAGGTGAAAAAAATAAATCCTATAAATCCAGCAAAGCTGCTG
Source organism: Ambystoma mexicanum (assembly GCF_040938575.1). NCBI lineage: Eukaryota > Metazoa > Chordata > Amphibia > Caudata > Ambystomatidae > Ambystoma > Ambystoma mexicanum. Next base: position 940,210,159 of record NC_090926.1, on the reverse strand, counting down.
AGTGACTCAGTAGGTAAGGGAAATTAGCCATTCTGGAGAATTCTCCCTAATAGTAAATAAGCCTGCACCAGACCAATACTATATTTGCCTTTAAAAGTAGTGTTTTTGTTGCAGGTACATGGTTTTGTAACACAGTAAGTGGTACTATCAACTGCATTTATTTACACATATCACCTCCGAAAGAGCTGAGCTAGCCTTGCCAGGATTAGGTACTCTGGTACTGCATGAATAAGCATAGTTCTCTTCAACAAGTGCCTAACTCACTGAGCTACCTTCTTAACCATAGTGGCACTCAAACGTATCAAAATGCATTTCAACTTTGGTTAATGTGTGTGATCATTGTTATTACATGGACATAATACAGTGACCACGGGATGCATAGGTTAGATGATGACGTGTTAAGTTTTGTAAAAAAAAAAAAAGTTCATTCAATTCTTTGCATTTGCCTCAGAGATCAAGTACTTAAAACAGCAGAGGGCCCAGGCACGTCATTTTGGGGCCACCAGGGGTCGCAGTTGCGACCCCTGAGGTCTCCCTTGCTAACCCTGGAGTCTGCCTTGCTACCCCTAGAAAAAATAAATTAAAAAAAAAACATGTTGTAACTTTTTTTTAAATGTAAGGTCCTGGGCTGTGGCCAGTGTCATGTGGCTCTTTATTTTTGGAGTGGCTGACTTTCTTGAGCATGCCTCAAAAAAAAAAACAGGGTTCCACAGGTGAGCAGTGACGCTAAACAAGAAATAATAGGAATAACACATAATTTGTCTTTCTGGAATTCTTTCAAATATTTGCTAGACTCATAAAGGTTTATTTCCAGGCACTTCAGGTGGTGAATCACTAATTTAGCCTGTTCTAAAACACCTCAACTAAGCCTTTCACCCTTCTGAGGTCGATACATGAGTACCAACACAGGTTGGCTGATATTGTATGTACATTTGATCTATGTAAAGCGCTTAAGGACTTGGCCTTGGACGTCTGCTTGCATTCTCAGTAATTTGGTAATATGGTCCTATAAACACTCATATCAATGATACATATGGTGATCCATTCTTGTAGGAAATGTATATAACGTTATAGTGATATCGCAACCATATATTTTGTAGTGTACTTAGGGACAATGTGTGATGTCCCTTCCTGTTTCGTCACGAGGTGAAAGGTTGTGTTCCATCATTTCCCGTGATGTCACTTCAAGGCGGGAGGTCAAATGACATCACTTCCTGTGATATCATCAGAGGGCAACGGTCATGTGACGTCACGTCCCCTACCCATGACATTTTGGTGAAATGACGTCCCTGAGAGGGCCTTATTTACAAAATGTTTTTTTTTTCTTTTTCAATTGGAAGAACCTACTGAAAAACGAGTTGTAAATCAGGCCGAGTCTTCCAGTGGTAGAGCTTTGATTTTAGCATGCAGAGTGCAGGTGAGAGCCTCGCGATGAGAGCTGCCTCTAATTACGCTCCTTTTATAATCAGCAAAGACCCTTTACCTGGAGGTTTATAATGTGCTAATGGACGATGACATCCCCCTCAAACTCACATTGACTTGTGTGCGGCAAAACGGCATCCGAAGATGTGTTTCGCATATGAAGAGGCAGGAAGTCAGTGCACCCTCCATACCCCGCGAGGCCCCCATCCTTGCGAGGCTAGCGCCGTTTGTCCCTTCGACCCCCCCTTGTGTCAGCCATGAGTGGACATGCCAGAATAAAGAACAATGGACCTGATAGTAGGTATATCCAAAGGTTGAACAGACACCAACATCGCTGTCCCCAGTGTGGCTCCTAGAGGCATGCCAATGATAAAAGAGAGGTCAATGGAGACATTGCAAGACCTGCTAGGTAGGGTGTTATAACGTGCTGTTGTAGAAACGTATAATACCGATATTTGATCTTGACATTTTTTAGGCAGGTATATAAAAGGACAGTTTATTGCCAAAGAAAACAGTGATGAAAAGAATAACATCAGATTTTTACATAGCACTTTACGCCATACTTCACCAGGTTCTGAGGGTTGTATGAAAAGCTGTTATTGTTACCAATGTTATGGTACTCACTTCATCAGTCTTCAGGATGAAGGCCTGTTGGTCTCATATTTCAGTGCATACTTGTGCCATTTCTAAGGCGAGTGCTTAACCTTGGATCAATCCACCTAGTCAGTTGCCTACACATGGCTACAGTTATTTGTGTGTGCAATGTAGTGTGTGTGCGTGGCTGTGTGTGTGTGTGTGCAGGGGGCTTGTCTGCACATGCTGCAAAACTATTTCTCAACTGCATCTAAAATGTGGAGATGCTGCATTCCTAGAAGCAATGACTCACCTGCACTTTGCAAGTTCAAATGAAATGAAAAATAAAAATTGACTTGAATATGGGAAACAGAAAGAAAGGTAGAGCGTGGGAACATGAATGTATTTCTGCTGTAGTCACCTGCCCCCGCATACCAAGTCACATATATCATTGTGCACATTCTACCAGCTCATTCTGTCACCGCCCACTTCATGCAGATATGTTCACAGCCTTGGCTCCTATAACACAGCTTTGAGTCGTGAGTATATATTATGTGTTCCTCCTACAAACAATACTTTCCCCATCTCCACACAATGTTTGTAAATATACTTGAGCATGTCTCTACATCAAATTATTTGCGGCAGTATCCCCTATTGGGAGATGAAGCATAACAACACAAATAATCACGACAAAACAGTTTAGAGCAGGCAAGCATACACAGAAATATTTCCAAAGCATTATACTGAACAATTGACCAGGCGGTTTTCCCCAGGAGTAACAGGGAACAGCAGCAGATAAACATGGTCTAACAAGTACTGTTGTTTTCACAAGCCAGTAGCATTTTCTATAGCCAGAAGAACTGCACACTTCCCACGCACACACACACATATATGTGTTTATTTAATTCATTACACAATAACAGGGAAAACAATTCATTTTTAGCACAAAAATGCTTACAAAACGTTTTAACATTGAGTTACAGAGTGAAGGATCAGTGTCCGTAACAATGGGTGAGAGGATGTGCATATAAGATGAGATGAGGCAAAGGACGTAGAAACATGGACCAGGGATAAGGACAGCAGCGAATGATAGGAAAGGGATAGTGGAAACAGTGCTGTTTTAGGATGAAGGCTTGGCCGATAATTGCCTAGGGGTTGCCATAGAGAGGTAGGGGGAGGGGAGAACAGAGAGGTGTGCTGCGGTAAAATGATATGCAAGTGGTTTCTCAGAAAGGAGGTTGCATTTAAATGCAGATAGAATAGGAGCAGTGCGAAGAGGGAGAGGAAGAGCATTCTAGAGGAAGGGAGTGAGGATAGGAAGAGATCAGCAATGAGATGGAAGTGCAAGGGGCACAAGCAGTGGCAACGAGGTGAGCCGAGAATAATCGTTGGGATCAAGGGAGAGATTAGGGAGTGAGATAGGCCAATAGGTGGGGGGGCGGTGCAAGTCTGTGTATCGTTTTGAAGATGATTAGAATACATGTAAACAGCAAGTTGAGGACCTTGTCAAGATTTCAAAAAGCATAGTTGGGAAGGCCATGGAGTAGACTGGAACAGTAGCCAGATTGAGAGAGTACTAATGAAATTAGGTGCTAAACAATGCTTAAGGGAAAAGGTTGTATGTTTTTAATGTTCAGGAGATGAAGTCCGGCCGCAGTGGCTGATTTGGAGATGAAGATCGAGAAGTTGAGAGATGGGCCGAAAATGACACCAAGGTTGCAAGCAGAAAAAGAGTAGGGAAGGTCACCAGGAGAGAAGAATAAAAGTGGGGGAGAGGAAGAGATAGTCTGTTTGGATGGGAAGTAGAGAACTTCAGTCTTAGTGGAGGTGAGCATGGGAGAGTGAGTTGCCATCAAGTATAGTATGCTGAGAGATAGACACTTTTGACGGTAGCTCATCTGCTAAGGAGCGAAAGAAGTAGAACATCTAAGTGTCATTAGCAAATAGTTGATTGCATATGCTTTTGCAGGAGATCAAGGTGCCACAAGCAGAGGAATAGGGAGTGAAAAGATGTGGACCCAGGACATACCCTTGGGCAAGTCTCAGGAGGATAGCTCAGGGGCAACATGCTCGCCTTGGAAGCAAGACAACACAGAGCAACATAGGTTTTATCCCCAGGTCTGCGCTTTGAAACCTCTGAGTATTAAGTACATTATAAATAACCTATCATATCATATCATAACACAACAATAAGGGGGCAGGGGGAAGATGAAAGGCTTTACCAGGACAACTGAAGGTGTCTTTGGTGAGATATGAAGCCAAACAAGCAAAGGCCTAGTCCTTGATGCCTAGGAGACAAAGTGCTGAGAAAAGTTCAGAATGGTTGACTGTATCAAAGGCAGTGGAGAGGTTGAGAAGAACAAAGTAGATAAACTGTTAGCATAACGAGCAGAAGAGATGTAGTTGCTGACATTGAGGAGAGCTGACTCAGTAGAGTGCAGAGGTCAGAAGTCAGATTGAAGATGATACCAGAGGTTTTGTTGTTAGGGAACTTATTGAGTCAGTTGAAAACTGCACACTCGAGAATTTTAGAATAGTGAGGTAGAAAAGAGACAGGACGAACATTAGCAGGACAGTTATGATCTAGGCTTGGTTTCTTAAGGACAGGGATGGCAGTAGCAGACTCTTAGGATGATGGTAACGTTCCACTGTCAAAATAGGAGTTGAAGTGGAAGTCAGATTTGGAGAACTACTGGGAGCTTTGAGTTTCACTATATGTGGGAGTTGATGGTTGACAGTGGCACATGAAGGGTTAGCCCTGAAGAGAAAGTCACAAACCTCATCAGGGTTAGTGGGGAAGACATAGTCACAGGAGAGGAGGGTAGAGATAGTGGAAAAAAGTGAACAGGTGGGGTTTATTTGCAAAGGTATTTTGAATGTTGGAAATGTCTAACCTTTTAACTGCCATGGGTTTTCCCTCCAGTGCTAAGGCCTTTTTGGTGATTTCAGTATTTCACCATGCAAAGCCTTCTAACATGTTCTCCTTCATTAACCCCTTAAGTGCCAACGACGAGCTATCTCATCCTTGGCACTGGGGAGGTAATCCCAAGGACGAGATACCTCGTCCTTGGCAAAGGAGAGAGCTAGATCAATAGCAGAAAGAGAAGATGAGTTGGGGGAGGCTTTAGGATGTGAGAGAATTGAGTTGAGAGAGTCTTGGAGGCGTCTAGGTTGAGGGGATTGAGAGGAAATTAGAGATAAATAGAAGCCACGAGTCGAGAGCAGAAGAGTAGTTTTGAAGGGCTGTCAGGTAGATGTGGAGATCTGAGGAGTGCTTAGATCTTTGCCAAGTGCAAAGGTTTTTCCTCATTGAGATATTAGAGGTGGTGAGTTGAGAGGAGATGAGCATAAGGAGTTACAATTTGAATGGGCGGTCAGATAGTGGACATAAGAGAGTGAATGGTTAAGTAGAAGAGAGCTAAAGTCAGCGGAGAGAGCAGCAGAGAGAAAAGGGAGGTTAAAGTCACCAGTGACAATGAGGTGATTATGGGAAGGAAGGGAGTCAATTAGTTGGGAGAAGTGGTCAAAAATGTACCATTGGGACCATGTGGTTGATAGAGATATCTAATATGAATGTCATAGGGAAGTAATTGAGGAGAGGGTGTATACAAAAGAGGGAGAACTAGTGGGAGATAGGGGAGTAGGAGAGAAAGGAAGTTTGGAAAATGCAAATAGTCCTACACCACCAACCCTACCAGTTGGGCAACAAGACTGGGTGAAGGTGAAGGAATCGAGGAGTCGTCGATGTCTTCAATTAAGTCATTTTTGACTTTGATGGCACCGAAGGTTTCGATGGCATCAATGGTGTCGATGGTTTCATTAGTGTCGATGGGCCAGCTGGTGTTAAATGCGCAGCTTGCGTCAATGGCACAGATGGCGTTGTGGGTACAACTGGCGTTGATGGCATTGATGGTGTCGACAACCTCGACTTCTTCTTTGAATTGCGGCTTGAAGAATCATTTGATGATTTCTCATCGTGTTGAGACCTCAACGGCACTCAATGTGGATCTGGCCTTTGGCCCGGGTTCGAGGCCGCATGGGATTTGGCTCAAGCCCTTTCCTTACCAGCTTTAGAAGGCACAGTAGGAGCATGGCTTGTCGAGGGTTTTTGTTCTTCAAAAAGTCAGCACTGTGGACAAGGACCCTGAGGAGGGGGACAGGGAGCATGTTGGTCATGCAGAAGGTGGGGTCACTTTGTGAGGAATGTCGCACTGTCCCATGGCATATTATCAGAACACACAAGGGTTCAACAATGAGCAACAGTATGGCCAACCCCACCCCGGCAGTCCCTATGGGTTACCTATGGAAGGATACAGACAAGGGGAATAGGTTGACATTCGTCACACACAAGAGCATGGAGCACCACCACAGGGAACACAATGATGAGTGGTACACCAAAATCAGATGGGGAACACGCACAGTAACCCTTTCGTCACCACATCAAATGGCGCATCAGCACCATTCCGGGGAACATTCTGTGAAGGAGTACAGGCATCAGCACCATTCCGGGGAACACCCATGGTTGGGGAAAATGTCTTCTCTTTTCCAGGGACAAACACACACCCAGACTAGGACAGCCCACAGAGAGCACTTGCGTGTCCAGTCCTATCGACTACCCTACGTCCAGATGAGGAACCGCTGGTGAGGGCGGAGATAGTAAACAGACAGTTCATCTTCATTGTGGACTTGTGGCGGAAAAACCGTGCCTAATGGAAGGCCGATTTCCGCTATCAGGAAGAAATCTGGAAACACAGGAAATACAGGGATTCTCTGGGGCAGTAGTCATGGTTCCATAAACGAAAGATTTGGAAATACAGGTCTTGGCAAGAGTGGTGCCTGAGGTAAGACTAACTGAATGGAGAGTACCTTCTGACTTTGTTTTCCACCCCATGGCTGCCCATGGAATACTACGAGCTACCATCCTCTCCCTAGAGTTGCAGGGAGTACAAGTGTCAGCTAAACGTATTGTGGTGGTGGGTCTGGACACGCAAGGATGCGAGTGGTGAAGCGTATTATGTATGGATCCAAATTTATTGCTGCGCAATCTAATAGACGAGGAGCTATTCACTGACAATGACACTGATGGGGAGATAATAATGGAAATATGCATGCATGTGAAATAATGGTTCAACACAGACGAGTGGCAAACCCCCTCTTGACCATTGTCAATGCACCTCCATCGTTCTTTAATGACGACATGCAACAGGTACCCACAAAAATATGGATCACTAACCCTCATGTCTTAGGGCTCTTAAAAGAGTTCACGCCAGTTAAAATAAAACTCATGCCTGGTGCAGTGCTGCCTCCGGTAAAACAATACTCCCTGTCAAGGGAAGCAGAGGAAGGAATAAAAGAGACAATACATGCACTACTCCAAGAAGGTATCATTGTACCATCAAATTCACCATGTAATACTACAATTTATCCGATACAGAAAGAGAAAGTCGGGGCTTGGAGAATGATACAGGACTCTCACCCACTTAATGATGTCACAAAAAAGGAGTTTCCCCTTGTCCCCAACCCTGCATCTATTTTGTGCAGCATCCCAAAATAGGCCACGTGCTTCATGGTGGTAGACTTGAAAAATGCTTATTTCTCTGTACCATTGCACCCAGACTCACAGTACCTGACTGCATTTACCCTAGGGGGAAAAGATACGAACATTGCAGCTTACCACAGGGATGCTGTGAAAGCCCAAGTATTTTTAACAGGATATTACATGAAGACCTTGGCAATATTGATGTTAAGAGCACAGTGATACAATATGTGGACAACCTTTTTTTTGGTTTGTGGCGAGAGCGAGGAACAGTGCAGAGCAGACTCAGTCACATTACTAAATGTGCTGCCCACAAAGGTTACAAGGTGGACAAAGGAAAATTGCAGTACTGCCTAGTGGAAGTAATATATAAATATAAATTCAAAGGAGGATTAGGCCTGTGTATGAATGACAGAAGCAGGGATACGATCTGGGAAGATCAGGGCTACTCCATCTCCTGGAAGGTTGGTTCTGAGTTCGGAGAGGATCTTGTAGCCAACAGTAGGAGAGTTTTTTTAAACTTGTGACATAGCTGGCCATGAACCAGTTGGCAGAGGAGTGTTTGACAGCAAAGCGAGAGTTAAGGGTAGCGATGTGTAGCAGATTGTCACATTTGAAAGAATTCTGTGAAGGAGTACAGGCATGAGGTACACCTGTGGAGGTATTAGAGGTGACCAAGTGTGTGAAGAGGAGGGGGAAGTAGATGACAGAGTTGTCAAAGTGGAAGAAGAGGATGCCATGCTGTATTCCCTAAAGAGCAAATTACAGTACATATTTCACCTTGCTGATGGCCAGGCCCATTGCTCAGACACCAATGTTATATCACTGTGTTGTGTAATAACATTTTCACACTTTCCAAAAATTAAAACACAAGACATATTTGCAAAACCATCCTTTGAAGTTCTTGTGGACCCTCATCGTGCAATCCCATCAAGTATTTCAACCTGTACCCAGGAGCCAAATTATTTTTCCCATTCAAACCTATCCCAATTTTACAATGCCCACCTTAACACAATTGCTGGTCTCTCAAGGTCATTGGCAGTAGTCAGATTTTCTGGGTCAATAACCTGGACAATCTGGCCACTGCCCATGGCCACAGGCTAAACCTCAGTCACCAAAGGTATATCACTATTTTTTGTACGTACATTATGACACTTCAAATAATAAAACATGCTCACGTTTGCAAAACCATGCTTTCAGGTCCATCCCAATGCTCCTTAGATGAGTTTGCTGAAAATTTGTCATTTTTCTTTTTTTTAATTATCAAAACATATGTACATAAAATAGTCATATAACTTAGTACCCCATTGAGGTTGGGCCTATTATCTTTCTGAAAACCTTTGTCCATATTCGTCAAACGGCAACACAGTTATACACCATCTAAAAATGTTGAGACCCCCCTCTATTTATGCCCCCTCTTGACAAAATCCCACCAAACTTTGCAAAAACATTAATTTGCAAACTTTTGTGCATATTTGTCAAATGGCACCACATTTATAAGCTTTTAAAATATTTGGAACCCCCCTCTAATTCTGTTCCCTCATGACAAAACGGCACCACACTTTGCAGAACCATTCAGAATCAAGTCTAGACTGGAATTCAAAGATTTCATGCAGTTTCATTTAGTGACGCCAGAGTCCTAAGCCATCCAAAAACTGTTTTCATCAAACCTCTAATGCAGAAATAGTCATAGATGTACCTGAACATTTAGAGATGTTTGCGGACATCACAGGACTGCTCCGGACAGCTGGACTGTTTGCAGACAACCAAAATGTTTTTTTGGGCTTTTAAAGGCCATATCCCAGCCCATCCTCATTACCACTCACCTCTGCAGAGATTGTTTCATTAGTTTGATAAGTGCAACATTGTGTTTTTTAACATACTTTTAATGCGATGTTCGTGGACAATGGGCGGTGTCTGCGAATTTAACATGGCTGGTGTTTCCAAAAATTGGGTTCACCTCACGCTTTTCACCATCCAATCAGCAGGCGTATCCTATGTCCGCGAGCATGACGCCGCAGTCTGGACCAATCAGAGGCCCGTTCACGGATGGACCAGGGAAGTGAGTCCATGGACTGAACTCAGATATCATGATTTTGTTTTAATCTACATTTTGATCGTTTTAAAATGAATGTACACCAAATCTACAAAAGCACGCATTCAGGACCAAGCCGTTGATCCTGCCACAATTTTGGTGAAAAAAATCCATCCAGAAGTTTGGGCAAACTTATAAGCTGCCGAAGAAGTGCTCTTCCTAAGAGTTGAGCAACATAAACATAACTACAGGGCTTCTAGTTAGGTTAGGTTGCTCAACTCATAGAAAGAGCATTTTTTGTGCAGCTTATAACTTCGCACCCCCTGAACAAATCCTCACAAGACTTTGCAAAAAAGGGTATATGGCCCCATCTGTTTGAATCTGCGAAGTGTGGTGCGGTTACGTAAAGGGGGGCAAAGTTATAGGGAGGGTCCCAAAATGTGTGAAAGTCCTCCTAGACACAATGGAAAAATAATGTGCTCGCTCCTACAGCCCAAACCGCTGGATGAATTTTCACCAAATGTGAGGCAAGAGCAGCGGCTTGGTCCTGAAAGCATGCTTTTGTATATTTGGTGTAAATCCGTCCAGTTGTTTCTTTTAAAAGTAGGTAAATAAATGTTTGTTATCTGGGTCCAGTCCATGGACTCACTTCCTTATTCGATCTGTGGGCCCGCTTATTGGATGACGAGAAACATGAGGTGCGTCATAGTTTTTTAAACACTCGCCATGTTGGACCCGCAGACAGCGATTGGTGTCTGCGTATAGCGCAGTGAGGAAAAAGTCTGGAAAACTCATTTTGGGTTATTTGGTGGTCGAAAGAGGGGCTGGAACGGGAGAGGGAGTGGAATAAAGATGATATGGAGCTGTTTTTCTAGGTGAAAAAAGTGGGCCTTGGTGCTGCTCGCTCCGCGGTCTGTTGGATTGCAAGGGGTTTTGGGAGAGTTTTGTAATGTGAAGGTTTATTGTATGTACTTGTTATATGGTTTAATTGTATTGTGGTGTGGTGGTTGAGGTCAATGGCCAGATTTATATGGGCAGGGCCACTGACTAAAAACACAATAGTGATATGTGTACAGTAATTAAAGGTAATGTAGTGGGAGTATACAGTATTTGTAATATGGTGGACATAAATAAAATGTATATGGTATTTATGATTGTAGTACAATTGCGGACAGTGCTCCTTGATGTCTCCTACACCTTTCATACGATCAATCAACAATTGGATTCTCGTTAAAAGGTAACATGATAACATTAGCATCATGGACCTGGTACAAGCCTGGCTGATTTGCTTTCCTAACTAACAACACTTTCCAGCTGCAACTGGGCAGTTTGTACTTCATCACCTTACTGCGTACCTGCAGAGTACCCCTGGAATTTATGCTATGATTGTGGTTCTACAATACCTACCTATTTTGTCCCTAACAATCTGTATCTCAATGCCAGTAAAATGGAGATCTGTCTTACTGTGACATCTATGCCCTATTTTTCTCCTACCCTCTACCCGCTGTCTTTGGGCCCTCTACTCTCACCATCCTGTGAGGCATAAAACCTTGGGCTTATCTTTAAGTCCTCTTTCTCCTTGACTCCATACAATTTTGGAGCTTGTACAGAAAGCCCTTGCTTTCAGTTTGATCTCCTTGCAGGCATTGTACCATTCCTCACCTTCCACGAGAAGGTGAACGTCTGCAGAGCCCTAGTCCTGTGCAGGCTGGACTACTGCAACAGCCTCTTCCTTAACCTACCCCTTTGTTGTTTATGCCCATTTGGTTAATCTAGAATCGGGCTGCAAGATTTATCCTTGGACTTAAGCCGAGGGATCTTATTGCTGCAGCCCTAAAATATGTACATTGGCTCCTACTAATTGCAAGGACTAGAATATGTCCAAGTTTGTTTCCTTAAATACTGCCCTGCTAGAGCCCTCTGCTGCTGTAACTCCAATACTCTGTTTGTCAAATGCTTTTTTGAAAAAGAGAGGGGGAGGCATGTGTCTGTCTCTGGCCAGTGCCTTTCTTTGGAACATCCTTCTTTTTCCTCGTATACTTCAGCTGGACTTCCTTAAGTTTTCCTATGTTACTTAATCCCTTCCCTGCTAACTAATACCACTGCCACTGATACTGGTGGCCTGGTCCCTTAAGAACTTCACACGTTGCAGGCCATATATCTAGTCGGCACCATTAGACCGCCCTGGCGGGTGTACCATTTGACGGATGTGTGGCAGATGTGTGCCACACCCTGGGGACTCCTCTGCTCCAGCAGGTAGCTAGGGACCTCCCGGTTTGGCATGTCTTGACACTTTCCTTCTGGGCTTGTATGAGCATTTAGTAATCCCTACTCCTCTTTTCATTCAAGCATTTATTTTACTGCACAATGCGCATGTGCATTTATAGCAGCAGTGTGTACAATTTCTTTTGGATATGTAAGTGAAATGCAATGCAAAAGATCTGCAGAACATTTTTAAGGGGCAGCTGATGTGTGGAAGTTTAATATGATGATAGAGTTGTATGTAGAGTTTTTTTTAACTGATTGGTGGATATGTGACTGTTGGAAAGCAGGCAATGAGGGAGTGGTACAAACAGTAAAACGTGTGACATTTACCATAAACACACAGGAAGATCCTCAAAACTTCCTAAAGTACTGGAATAAAAATACATCCCTATGAATGAAATCTTCACGATTTCATACACGTGGAAACATACATGCAACCATGTTTCACAAGAGCACATCGCTAATGCATGATTTGTATATATATCCATACCAAATTGTGAATCCATTCCATTTCACCAGCTTCTGCAGAATGTAAATAATGGCATAGCACGCCCTTTCTGCAATTCAGACAATCGTTTCAGCATACTAATAAACTCATACAGCCAATATGCAATACTAATGCTTCTAAGGTACAATGAAGATGGTACCAAAAATAAATGTAAGCTCACTAGATTTGCACAGAGCTAAGTATTTTTTGGCAAAGAAACCTTCAAAACAGTAGGCATAATATACCACAATTGTGCCACAACCACTTCAAGGCACAATACTGCATATGTAAAAAAAAGAAGTGGTTGATTTGAATGTAATGCCACCTCCATTACTCCAAAACATAGGTTACCAGCAAACCTAACATATGACCACTTAATATTCCTTCAACCCCAATGATCCACTAAACTGCAGCACAATTAACAGTTACAACATGCCAACAGGTATATAACTACATCCATAATAATACACTAGTACTTTTAAAAGTCAATCTAGTTAGAATATGCCCACAGGAATCTAACTACTTCAAAAACATTCTTCTTTACAATACATTTCAAATACGCCATCACAATTCTTGTTACTACAAAACGTCTTCTGAGTTAGAATACGCCAACAGGTACCTAACTAATTTAATTATAATAGGGTTTTTTAATACTTTATGGATTTATTTTCCAAATGACCCAATGATTATTTAATGTCAATACAACAACAGTATATCATACACTAATGTTGTACCAAACATAGTACATAGAATGTACTGTTTATGAGGGTCAAAAAGAGCAAATGCATGTGTAAAATTGTATGCAATTAAAGCTCTTAAACTATCCTGCTTAACAAATTATACTGGTTCTTTTCACAGAAAATGAACCAGAGATTCCAGCTTCATTACTGTATGCAACAAACGAAACCATACCAAATATGTATTACATAAGCACCCTGCTCAATTCTACTACAATCATAAGTACCATATACAGTTCAATTATATAATTCCACCATATTACAAACACTTAATACTCCCACTACATTACCTATAATTACTATACACATATTACTATTATGGTGGTTTGGCCAGTGGGCATATTTTTGGGGCCACAACTACCACAATATAATCAAACCATATAATAAGTGCGTACAATACACCCTCAAATAAAAAAACTTGCCATGAACCTGCTGCAATCGAAATCGACTCTGCAGCATCTGCAAACCCTTTTTTTTCACCTTTATAAATAGATCCATATCATCTTTATTCCAGTCCTCCACCATTGCCACGCGTGAGGTGTTGGCCAGGCGCAGAGTCATTACAACAGCACAGAATTATTGTACATACTGCTTAGACACCTTGCAAAAAGAAACCCGTCAACATCTCCTAATTGATTGTTCGGCTCTAATGGTGGTCCGCAATAGATGCTTTCATAACATCCTTACATTTCACAGTCACATGTCAAGTGCTTGTAGATGGCAAAGCATATTCTCTTCTCCAAGAGAACGTGTCCAAATTGCAGTGGTACAATTCTTCAGATTCGTACTCCCGAAAGTTGAAGACACTGGGGTCCAGACACAAATAGCGACTGCACAGGTTTATATGTCATAGATTCCGCAGTGATGTAGGATGTCGGAGCTCTTTATGATTATTGTTAGGAACTGTAAGACATAAAGGGAATGGTTAGATTTTAATATTCCTTTTGGGGAAATGAGCTAGAATATATCTAAATTGTCTTCTGTAATATGTTTTAAATGTTTCTTTTTCCTTATGCAAGTTTGGACACATTTAGTAATTTGTGTATTAGAGACATTTTTGTAATGCTTAAACCTTTTTTTTTTAAATGGGTATGTCAATTTTGATAAAGATTTGAAAAGGTGTTATGCAACTAAATCAAAAAAAAAAAAGACTCATGAAAATCAGTGAAGATTTTCTCTCCAATCTTGACTTTAACTGTCCTCATCCTACATGATCTCTCTTCTGATTTTGACACGGTCAACCATACAATCCTGTTCAACCGTCTCTGTGACAACCTGGGTAACACCGATCAGGCTCTTCCTGGCTGACCTCTTTCCTCTCCGATCGACCCTCCCAGGTCCAACTTGGGTCCTTCCTTTCATCTATCTCTCTTTCTACCTGTGGTGTTCCCCCTGAGTCTAACCTCTCGCCCTGGCTTTTCAACTAATACCTGGCAACTCTCGCCTACTGCATTGCCATTTTATGCTCCACTTTCCAGTGCTAAGATAACAACACTAAACTCATTTTCAGGCTTCCCTCTGTCACCTTCTCTGATCTCTGATTGCCTAACTGCCATTCATAATTGGTGTGCTGCCAACAATCTCTGCCTGAATGCCAGCAAGACGGAGATCCTCCTCATCGGCACACCTTCACCCTCATTTCCCCTCACTCTCTGGCCGACATCTCTTGGCCCTCCTTCTACCCCTATCTGCGAGTCTAAGAACCTCTGGGTCATCTTTGATTCCACTCTTTCCTTCTCTGCCCACATCTCTGATGTCTATAAAAACACAAACTTACTACTGCACCTTCTCAGAGGTACTCTGCCTTTCCACTACTTCCTACAGAAGCTCACTGTCTCCCCAGCCCTGGTTCTCTCTAGGTTGGGATATTGTAACAGCCTCTTTTTAAATCTACCTGACTCTACTCTCCTACTCTCCGCCCTTTGCAATTCATCCAGAACAGGACTGCAAGACTTGCCCTTTGCCTCAAGCCCTGGGATCGTATCTCTCCAGGCCTGAAATCTCTCCACTGGCTCCCAGTTGATGCAAGGATTAAATTCAGAACTTCTCTGCATTGTCCACAAGGCGTTCCATGGCCTGGGTCCAAAATGCCTTCAGCTATCTCTCCGTAAATACCTCTCCTCTCAAGCTTTTCACTCCACTACCTCTAACTCCCTCCGGGTCAGTTGTTTTTCATAGAAACGAGCTGAGGGTAGATCTCTGTCTTCGGCTGGGGCCTTCCTCTGAAACAGCCTCCTTGCCACTCTGAAACTTGAGGTTCCAGAAGCACCTCACGACCTTCCTCTTTGCTTCTGCCTTTGCCACTCCTCTCCCCTGCTGATCTTCTCTCTCCCAGCACTTTGCACCTTACCTACTCTCTGTCTTCTGGGCCCAGATACCTGCCCACCCTGCCACCCACCCGCACTGCCTTCTGTTAAGGATTCTAATCATGTGCCACACACCGGACCAGGACTCTTGCCCTTAGCCTAGGATGTAGCGCTCAATTAGAATACTTTTTTTTTATTTCCTAGAATTCAGATTGAGCTGGCACCCAACCCGTCTCACACCCCCTTTTAAAAATACCCCAGTTCACAATGGACCATGAACCAGGTCAAGTGAGTGGTAATACAATATGTATTTATTTTAAATTCAAAGAAAAACACACAATTTTAATATTGGGCAACAATCACCACTGGGGTGATAATTAAATGCGGCCTTCTTACATTTATTTTCTAGATCTTTCCAAAGCCCCAGTCATGTTTCCAATGCACAAGCATCTGTCAAAATAATGATCCCTTGAAACTGACATATGCACAGAGATATAGGGTTTCTTTTGAAGTGTTTATCTGGGATATTTTGTAGCAAAAGTCAAGCGTTTTTCCATACAGCTGGGAGTAAAGTTGTTTGTGATTTCACAGGTTTTTGCCTGACATGGCCTGTCATTCAGTGAGAAATGATATCTTTAACTGGGGCACAACTTGAATATGGCTGGGCATAGCTGTGTCTTACTGGATCAGAACTGTATATTGTTGAACAGATGAAAAAGAGCATCAGGGCAGCATCATTTCAAATGTAAAATATTTTCTTTTTCCATGAGAAATTCTGAGCTAGCTGCAAAGCAGTGCTGCTTTTCAATTCTCTTCTTTGCTGCGCATAAGAAAACACACTGGCAACCTTTCTCAGTGTGTTCCCTATTTCATGTTGCCCCATAGGTGCTTGGCAAAGACAGCGCAGCCATTATTTTGGTGACTGCAAGACACAGTTTAGTTTTTAAGGCACAGTGATAGTGCTCAACAGTGCCATCACAGCCATTTTGCTGGTAACTGCTGAAGTGCAGATGGTGATGGAGGAGAATTCTGCTGGGTGGGTACATGTATCTATAGCCATACAGCCCTCCCCCTTTTCCTGAACTATCAGACATACCCTTTCTGATGCCTTAAACCCAGCACTTGCTACTTGCTGGCTGCACTACCATTGTGCGCTGCCTTTTATTATTTATTGGATTTATTTCTGTTTTCCTTTGCTCAACACTTTCCAATTCTCCTCCCTACATGCACTTCTCCCCTTTTCCCTCTCCCATGCACTTGCACGTTCCCAATGTCACGGGGCATAGTAAGACCTTTTTTTTTGTTTTCCCTTGTTCCCCTCCCTTGCCTTGTCGCACTCTAAAACCCTTGTGTACGAGCGTGATACAAATAAAATATCTATATCAATATCAAATCAAGTACATAGGAAGCCAGGCAGGTAAGTTTTCCAACACTTTATTAAAGTTTGTTTTGTTTTGTTTTATTCGTATTTATATAGCGTACAACAGCCCAAGGACATTGTGGCACTTGTTGCAGTACAAAGCTTAGTTACTTAGTTACATGGTCATTTGCAATATATATACAGGTTGCAATATAGTTACATAGTCATTAGCAGTATATATACCGGTCACAATATAGTTATATTACATTTGTGTTATATTACAATATACATGGCAGAAGTGGAGGAGGCAGTCCTCCGCTTGCTGGTTGAGGAGAGTGGTCTTGAGGTTGTTGCGGAAGACAGAGCTAAGATCCTGGCAACTGCCTAAAGCTCTATGGGTTCAGTCATTTATACCCTTAGATAGAACTCTGGGCCAGGATGACATTACCCAACCAACCACAATAACATTCCAGACTGCCTAAGCAATTAGATCCACATTTTACCATGACCTGGAGAATGCAACCTGTTTCAAAGATGCTGTACTTAAAAGATGCTGCACATAATTATATACAGAATTTGAAACCTATGCACAATTTACAGTAAAGCTAAAACACACCTTACACACCTCCTTTCTTTAATACATTTTTGATGTGTAACAGCCAATGTTCTGCACCACTCTCACCATTTTACAATCCGCCTGACAATCATGCTCTTTTTCCACACCATGCTATCTTCTAGCTGAACAGAAACCCTGAACGCGCTCCTCACTTGCAAAGGCCCCTTAAATGTATTCTCTCTCTTTTCAACACACCTAGAACCCATACTCTTTCACCTTATTCCACCATGGTTAGGCATGCTTTCTTTTCAAGATCATACATCTCCATCGTTTTATGATGTTTACCTACAACACGCTCTCTCAAAACCTGTTCATCCCATATAACAAATGTCATCCACACTAGCCATCGTGGACACACAGAGGTAGCTGCCTTTCTCCTTGGCAACACTTCAGAGGGTATGAACCCTACTGTGGAATGTCGTGACATCCTGTACTCATTCACTATCCTCCTTATGCTATCCTCCCATTAGCTTCCCCTTCGCACAGCCATTCTGATGCTCTACATTAATGTCCCGTTGAACTTCTCAAGTAGCCCCATTCATGGAGGGGTGCAACAACGAATTTCTGTGATGCTCAATATCAATTATTGTTAGGCCTTCTTTCATTATTCTGGACGTAAACTGAACGTCGTTGTCCGTCAACATTTTACTTGTAAACCCCACATGCTGAAACACTTTATCCAATAACCTAGCAGCAGCACGTGAATCTGTTATTTGCATTGTCGTGACTTCAACCCACTTCAAATATAAGTCCGCCAGAACAGAAGTGAAAATCTTAACACCTGTCCATGATACTGGACCTAATAAGTCCAATGCCACAAACACCCATGGTAAAGTGGGAAACCATAGAGGCCTCAGAGGCTGCACTTGCATCTTGGCAACCTTGTCTGAGGCCATGCATTCACTACTGTTTTTAACCATACTCTCTACCTCACAATCCAAAGTGGGCCACCAGTAGTCGGATCTGATACATCCTTTGGTTTTTACAATACCCAGATGTCCACCATGCGCTTCTTCCAACAATCTCCTTGTCACACCTCAAGGTGGGACAATCTGTTCAACCTGTTATATAAATTCACCTTCTACACTTAAATAATCTCTGACATGATAAAACACCTCTAAACCAGCCTCTTTATTCCAGTCAGCCCAGTTAGATTCAACAAAGCACCTCACTTTCTTTAACTCTTTAACTGTTCCATATGCTGTTTCCCACTCCTCTCTAGTTTTAGCTCCTTCACACCCCACAAAAACGTAATGGGAAGACTCCACCTCCTCTTGTATTCCTGCCACAGTGGTATTCGCACCACTTCTAGACAAATAACCTGCAATAATATTCTCTTTGCCTAGTACATACCGCACCTCAAATTCATGTCATTGCAAGGAAGTAACTCATTTTGCTATCCTTCTGCATATGCCATCCAGTCTCTTGGAGGTGAATACTGAAACCAGTGGCTTGTGATTACTTAAGACTACACATTTTCTGCCACATGTGAAAACTTTGAATTTGTTTATCGCCCCAAAGCACACTTAAGACCTCTTTCTCAATAACTAAATAGGCGAGGTTCAGTTCATCTCAACCCCCTTGACGCAGAGGCCACCTGTCAATACCTCTTTCTCTCTGTAACAATATAGTACCCAACCCTGGGGCACTGGCACCTGTAATTATGCACACTTCCTTGCCAGTGTCAAAACATGTCAGCGTGGGTGCTTTTAAAATCACCTCTTTGATGTACTTAAGCTCCTTTTCACAAGTCTCCATCCGCTCAAATGCCACATCCTTTTTGCCTAGCGCCCTGATGCTACCACAACAATCTGAAAAATGATGTATAAACTTTGCATAATACTCCACAACACCAACATAAGGAAAGCACTCCTTGTTTATCCGTGGGTGCTTCTACCTCTTGAATCGCCTTGACCAAGCTTTCTTTTGGACTTTATCCAATAAATACATTTAAAAAATAATCTATTTTCAGTACCTGAATTTACGTTTGGCTTTTGTGTAATGTTAAACCTACTTCATGCAACCTCAATACTTAACTTGTTATCATGATCTACCTCATTAATGTCTGTGACCAAAAAGTCATCTTGATAGAGCACATTGCCATTTATTCCTCCGAAAAGCGAGTCCATTACTCCCTGAAAGAATGCTGCAGTGGACACTATGCCAAACAGCATTCTCTTAAATCTAAAAGTACCATCAAGTGTGATGAAAGTGTTAAGATCATGCAACTTGGGTGTAGGACTACCTGGTGATAAACTGAGGCAAGGTCAAGAGTGGAAAAAATCTTTGCTCCAGCTATTACTCTTAGAAAATCCACCGACTAATACAATTTTCTTAAGGGCTCTAAGGTCTAAACACAATCAAACTGCCCCACTTCCTTTTCCTACCTCCACCACAGGTGCACACCACTCAGAAGCTACCACAGGTTCAATCATATTATCACGTAACAGACACATATGGTCTCATTACGAATGTGGCGGTCCAGAAACAAGAGTGCCTATAAGATTACCGGCACCCTTGTTACCGGCTCGCAACTCTACAAGTCTTCCTGCAGGGGCCTTTGCACCTGGCAGGTCTGACCCTGTCGGGTGCAACAGGCCCTGCAGGCTGACTTGTCACAGAAGCATCGCCACCTTTAGCAACAGTGCCGGACTTACCGAATCCCCGCCTGTCTTCCCTCCACGCTGGGGACTTGTAATGGCCCGTTGGCACCGGGCAGTCAGGCGGCAGATTCAGTGTTTCGAGGTCGGGCGCTACACACCGGTAGCACCAGAGGGTTACTGACAGCATCGTAATGAGGCCCTACTTAGTCCTTAGCTTTAGTCTGTCTGCCTCGCCACACCAGCACATCCACAAAACATCCAATTATGCCAATGGGCACCCCCGTATGCACTTGCTGTAATATTTGGTGGCATCAAGCTAGTTTTACAAAAATGTTTCTGCCATACTTCTGTGTTGATGATGATATAATCCGATTCTGAGTCAATCAACATGTGCACGCCAACACGATTCACAACAATCACTCAATGAGGTTTTGTGTCTATACCTCGTGCAGGGCCCACCTCACTCACTGACCAGAAATTTCCTGCATTTCTTTCTTCTGAGTGATCATATTGAACCACCTCACACTCTCCCAGATCAAAAACACCTCTCTGTTGAAATTATAACAGTATTTAGATAATGTTCCACTTCTGCTACATTTCCCACACATTACCTTATGCCCAAGACATTTTGAACAATTGGTAAAATGGGAAGAACTCACACATCTATAGCATTTCTTAAAATTAGAAGTAGGAATATTGTAACCCGCAGCATCGCTCCTAGTAAGGGACTTTTTCACACCCCTCCCCATATTTGCTGCAAAAGTGTTTCAGTCTTCTGTCTTTGCATTTCAACAGCAGAAACTGTATTTGTATGGAGGATCCTCTCTAGTTCTTTCACACATCACAACATATTGTCAATCATTTTCCAAGGTCCGACACCTCTTCTATGGTGGGGTCCCCTTTAGCCCATATCTCTTTCCTTATTTTGTTTTACTTGAACTTCAACATAAACTGGTTTCTAAATCTCTCATTGTATGTCTCTTCCAAATTATATGTATTTGCCAGCTCCATCTGTGCAGTCACAAAAACTGCTATAGTATTTTTAGCTGCCCGGAGAAGAAATATTCCTGCACTAGATGCTAATCTTTTTTTTTCAAAGCGTAAATCCATCTTCTTTAGGATTACTTCAACTGGATTAAGCACATTCTCACCTTCTCCAGTTCATGATACTGGTGTCTGCAACTTCGGAAGGTTTGTGCCTGTCCTCGTGACCTTGGGAATGCATTAGTAGAGCTCTTCTTCATTCAATTCTAAAACTAGGTCCACGAATAACCAACATATAATCCAAGAAGTCCTCCTACCAGGCACTTGACAGCATGTACCCCCTGTGTAGGAAGAAACTGAGCTGGGAGGATATTCATCCTGAAAGTAGTAACCAACATTACTGCCAGCCACACATTAAAAAGCCCCTCCATGAATGCAGGAAAAAGGAAAATGAATCCAGCTCAAATCACCTTAAGTACTGGGACAAGGAAGAGCTACACAGATTAATGAACCCCCGTGTAACAGAAAACAAACAATTCTGTGTGAGAATGAGCACAGGGAGATCAGCCCACTCAGCAGGGAAACCAGTCTCCACAACCTGCAGGTGCCACCAGCCTCCATGACCCACAGAGGGCAGTGCACAGAAGCCACAGCAAAGCAACAGGCCTCGAATGAGACACAGAATGGAAGCCACTTCAAAACAAGCACCGAGCACGTTTGCAGCAGTGCCCAGTCCTCACCCTGACACAGCGTGTGGCAGGTTAACAGGGTCCAATGGAGAGACAACGATATAGACCAAGGGCAAGAGGGCCTCTGGGTTCAAGAAGCTCATCGCCAAAACATTTAAGTCCACAAGAAGCTAGACAGGTATGTGTTCCAACACGTTATTAAAGTTACACATATTATGAGACCCTCCTGCAGTAGAGATCCTGGAAAATACCTGAAGCTCTGTGGGTTCAATCCTTTGTACCCTTAGATAGAACTCTGGGCCAGGATGCCATCACCCAAGCATCCACAATAAGAATACAGGCTTTCTGGGCAACTGATACCCATCTTTCCAATTACATGTTATGTTATGTTATTTTGCATTTATATAGGGCCTTATGTACCATTGGTATGATCTCAAGGCGCTGGTAGGTTGAACACCCTCGGGAACCGAAGTTCAAATCAGTAGAGAGAGAGAGAGAGAGGCATAAGGTGCGTGTGAGCACCGGATATGTGTGCAGCGGTGTTGCATTCCTGTGATAGCTGCTTCGTAGCGGTAGGTGTGGTGGTTGGGAGATCAAGAGTATGTGTTTGTTCTGGCAGGTTGTTATCCAGACCGATTCTGGCTGCGTTAGGCCTGGAGGGTGTGTAACCAGCTGTGTTTTAGATAGGATGATGGGAGTATGAGGCAGGTGATGGTATGAGAACAGCTATACCGAATGGTGTCATGGTATCGGTGTGTTCTAGTTGAGTGGTGGTGTAAAGGAGAGAGTAAGCGTGGAGATGTGATAAGGTGGTTTATATCTTGAGATCAAGCACACTCCAGTAGTTCCATTCACTTCAGCCGTTTCAAGCACTGCAGGCCGTTCCATGCACTCCAAACCGTTCGATGCACTCCCACCATTCTATGCACTCTCACCATTCTATGCACTCCAATCATTCTATGTACTCTAGTCATTCTATGCATTCCAACCATTTTATGCACTCCAACCATTCTATGGCCCTCATTACGACCCAGGCGGTAAGTTACCGCCTGGGTCGTACCCGTACCACCATGGTGTAAACTACGTTTACACCATGGTGGATGGCGGATTTACCGCCCCATTCCAAGGTGAGTGGGGCGGTACATCCCCATTTCCCATTTTACCCTTCCCCATTCCCATTTTTGCCCCATAGGGCATAATGGGAATGGGGAAAGGCGCTAATTACGCCACCGTAAATTACGGTGGCGTAATTAGCACCAAGGTTCCTTTGCGGCATGGGTTTTAACGCCTGCAAAAAGCAGGCGTTAAAATCACCATCCCACAAAGGGATCTTGGAATCAGGCGTTAAGGGTCGGTGCCGTTTACGGCGCCGTAAACCTCTTAACGCCTGGGTCTTAATGAGGGCCTATGTTGTATGTATTCGCTCAATTCTAAGCAAACAATCAGTTCGATCAGTTCTATGTATTCCTTCTAATCAATGCACCTCGTCCAATCTATACATGTTATCGCTTCATCATCCGGTCTGCTCATTTCCATGTTATCTATTTTCTATGCATCCTCCATCCACCTCGATGACCCGTTTCGTATACCCAGTTTTGTCCGTTCATTTGTCATCTGTTCATCCACATATGTCATCCGTTCACCCACTTACTTCATCCGTTCCACTCTCTTTACCCGTTTCATCTACACACTTCTTCCGTTCCACCCACTTTACCGGTTCCACACACTTCACCGGTTCCACCCACTTCACTGGTACCATCCACTTTACTGGTTCTACCCACTTCACTGGTTCTACCCATTTCACCCTTTCCATCTACATACTTCATCGTTCATCCACTTACTACATCCATTCTAGTCACTTCACCCGTTTCGTCCACACACTTCTTTCATTTCATCCACTACACCGGTACCACCCACTCCACTCACTCCACCCATTCCACCCACTCCACCCACTCCACCCACCCCACTCCACCCGTTCCACCCACTCCACCCATTCCACCCACATACTTCCCTGTTCCATCCACAATACTTCACCCGATCCATCCACATAATTCACCCATTCCTTCCACATACTTCCCCCGTTCCTTCCACATACTACACCCGTTCCATCCACATACTACACCTGTTCCATCCACATACTTCAAAGACACTACCCACTTTTTGCAAATACTTAATCAGATCGAATTGGATGAACAAGACATTCTGTTTACTATAGACGTGGTAAGTCTATACACAAGCATACCACATGATCAGGGCCAAGAGGCAGTTTAGACTCTCTTACTTCAAAGTGAAGAGATTGGAGCTAACAAGGAATTCCTTATGATTTTACTGGAGTTTATAGCCACACATTCATGTTTCGAGTATAACCAAAAGTACTACAAACAAATATCGGGGACAGCTATGGGGGCGACCATGGCGCCAGCCTATGCTAATTCTTTTATGTACATATTTGAAAGCAAGTACATCTTAGAAGACACCAGATGGAAACCACACTTAAAAACTTGGGTCAGGTATATTGATGATATTTTTAGAGTATGGTCGGGAAAAAGGGAAGATTTGGACATTTTCTTGAGATACCTAAATTGCATTGATTAACGTTTACAATTTACCCTAAAGGTCGGCGACCCTAATATACATTACTTGGATGTAAAAACGGTAATCAATGGGAACAGGATCAACACAACATTATACACTAAACAAACTGATCAAAATAACCTCCTTCATCGTATGAGCTTCCACCCACCCAATCTACTGCGGAATCTACCATTTGGACAAATGTTGAGAATAAAGCGGATCGTTAGTGACCCAGAAGACTGTGAGAGACAACTACAACTACTTCACGAACGGCTGAAAGAAAGAGGTTATCCCGAGACAGATTTACAAATAGCACGCGAGAAGACTAGAACACAGACGAGAGACCAACTTCTCACCAAAAGAACAGAACGAGAGAATCCTGAATTAGTGTTCATCAGTACATATGCCATACAAAGCAATAAAATCAAGGATATCATTCGAGATAGATGGAACATACTTACAAGTGATGTACGAATTAAAGATCTCTTTCCACAACCGCCGATCTTTGCTTACAAAAGAAGCAATAACCTACTCAACATGTTGGTAAATACGAGAAGCAAGGATTCAAATAGGAAACCAGACAAACATCCCGGTACCTACCCTTGTATGAGTTGCAGTAATTGCAATAACGTAATGAAAGGCAATACCATAATGCACCCAAAAACTGGAGCTAAAATTAAACTAAGATATCATGCGACATGTTTGTCAGAAAATGTTGTTTATGCCATCAAGTGTCCATGCGGGATATACTATGTGGGAGAAACAGCTCGAAAGATACGAGTCAGAATAAATGAACACAAGTCGTGTATTCGCAATCAAAACATGACCTCAGCAGTAGCTAGACATTTTATGACAAAGGGACATTCTATTGCACAACTCAGATTTGCAGTACTAGAGGTGCAACCCACCAAAATGGCTACTAAAGATATGAAGAAATGGAGGGCACAACAGGAAGCGTTTTGGATTGATAAACTTGACTCTTTATCACCTGATGGAATTAATGAAGAGTTCGATCTAAGTTGTTTCTTATGATATGCATGTTGGCTATGTTCATTGATGTTTTGGATGTTCTTATGATTTTTCTCTAATTGCAGTGTATGGAATGTAGAGTTACATTTTGTCACACTTTTTCTTTGCTATCTATATTTTTCATTTAGCAATCAGAGAAGTAATTTAGAAAACATTGAACATTTTGACCTTGTAATGGTCACTTCCAAGTAGTGGTTCTGCTTTATTTCTTACTATGACTAATAGCATTACGAAAGCTTTCAATTTCCTTTTTTCCCCTTTTTTCTTTCTTCTTTCTTTTTTCCTTCTTTCTTTCCGTTACCACCACCTGATGCATTTACATCATAACTAACATAGTGTTTTGCTACACATTGAAACCAAGAGCGAAACGTTATAGTAGATCGTAATAAGTTATAAGCTTACTGTGAGTCTTTAATATCAGGACACAAATACTGATCCCTTGCGACCTTTCCTTACTACTTTTGAGCACTTTGAGATCCATCCGACCCCCCCGTCCTACAGTCGGCATTTTTTCAAGCACCCCTTTTCCGTGTGTTAATGGTAGATTCCACTTTCACCGACAAGCTCGCTCTGCTGTAAGCCATGGGATTTGCCACATAATAGCATAACAACGACTCTCTTTTTTCATTTTTTTATAATATTTAGTGAAGTCAGCCAAAAGGGAGGTCCATGCATCTCTGACGGTTTGAGGTTCTCATTGTTATAGGACTTAATTTTTACAGGAGAATATTGCACTTAACGAGAGAGAGTTTATTTTCATTTATTTTTTGCAATTGGTTTGCGGTAATGTTGATGGAAATGACTATTCCTTCAATATATATTATATGTTTCACTGGTATTCTAAAGAAGTCGGTTTCATTACAAAATGGCCGCCACCTTTATTCACTATTCTCCTCCTGTTCTCACGTAACCATAGCAACTTGAAACAACTTAGCTGCTTGCAAAGTAACGCGTGTCCTTGCGGTCTCACTCAGTCTTGTGATCGTTCCGAAGAGGAAAGGTATGAATGAGCATTCGTGTCAAGTTCTTTTGTTTAGCCCGAATATTCTATAGGCTAACAGCTGTCATACACATATATTTACAGAGCGTTCTGATGAGTGCTAGTTTTATGCACGTACACAAGACATCGCGCAGGGAGATTCTCCAGTCAGCTCTTTTCATGCACCGTTTCAATAAAAGGGAAACCAGGTCAGTTTTTATTGCAATAAGCTTGTAACGATCATGGAAACGTTCTTTTTTAGAGTAATGATTCATTTCCGTTCATATTGCTTTTTTCTTCTTTCTTTTTTCCAATGGTGATTCACAACTTGTAATTGCTGCGTTTTCCTGCAATTTATCCGTATGTATATATTTCTTACCTTATACACAATGCATGATTATGTATGGCCGTTTTCTCTGCTCTGTGACATACACTTATGTAATGGACAAAAAATGGTGTAAATAATGCTGGAATCCATGTGACATACTAATATTATGCGCGAAATTGATATATACAATGCGGGTCAATACTGTTTGATCTCAATGTTGTTTTACAATGGTGATGTCATTATGCTGTATTTGTGTTATGATGACCCTTACTAGGCCCTGATGAAGGAAGTAGTATTCCGAAATGCATTGGCCACCCCTATAGGCACCTGCATGAACAGAGTTTTATTTACCTCACTATATTGTGAATTAAAGCTAACTACATGAAAAAGAATTGTAGTGCATATAATTCTTACATTTTTGGGACTCAAATCCATTACTAACTAAAGGAATCCACTATTTAGTGGGCATAGGAGTGCAGCCCACACCGCTGGCTTCACGGCCAAGGTCTTCGAACATACCATCCACATACTTCACCCATTCCATCCACATACTCACCGGTTCCATCCACATACTTCCCCTGTTCCATCCATCAATTTCATCAGTTTCATCCATCTACGTCACCCGTTTCATCCACATGCTTCACCCGTTCAATCCACATACTACACCCGTTCCATCCACACCTTCTCACTACAATTATACCACCAGATGTTTAGCTGTACACACTCACTATGATTAGCTGTACTACCGCTGTACCACAGCAATATATTGCACTTTCTAAATTCAACTATACCACCGGGCGATATTATTCACAGTTTGAGTTTGACTAAACCACAGGTGATATTATTCACATTTTTAAGTTCAACTATACCCTAGGGTGGTACCATTCACATTTCCAAGTTCAGCGATACCATAGGTGAGGTTAGTCACAGTTTTAGGTTCAACTATACTATAGGGTGAAATTATTCACCGTTTCTAAATTCGACTATACCACAGGGTCGGATTATTCACAGTTTCTCAAATTACTTATACTACAGGGTGAGTATATTCACAGATTCTAACTTCAGCTATATCACGGTGTTAATTCATCTATGCCAAAGGGTGAGATTATTCTCAGTTTCTCAGTTCAACTTTATCATAGGGTTATATTATTCACAGTTTCTAGGTACAACTATACCATAGGATGGGATTATTCACTGTTCCTACGTACAACTAAATCACAGTTTCTATTTAGGTTATCTAATTAGCTAATAGGCCAACTTACTAAATGTAATTACACCGCGGATATGCTATTAGGTAGACTTTCTAAGCGAAACAAAGCTGGCAATTATACCACAGATATGCTATTAGGGACACTTTCTTAATGTAGACTACCCCACAGAGGTGCTAATAGGTGGATATTCTGAATGCAATTATACCACAGATATGCTATTGGGGAGACTTTCTAAATGTGGATAACACAACAGATATGCTATTAGGCAGATTTTATAAATGCAATTATACCACAGATATGCAGTTAGGCAGACTTTCTAAATGCAATTATACCACAGTATGCTATTGGGGACACTTTCTAAGTGTAGGCAATTTTACCACAGAATGACATTAGGGACACTGTCTAAGTGTAGGCTACTCCACAGATATGCTATTAGGTGGACTTTCTAAATTCAATTATACCAGAGAGTGCTATCAGGGACTTCCTAGGTGTAGTTTACACCACAGATATGCTATTAGTCAGACTTTCTAAAGGTAGACTACACCCCAAATATGCTATTAGGGACACATTCTAAATGCAACCACTTCTAGGAGCAACTTCACCACAGATATGCTATTAGGTGGAATTCTAAATGCAATTATGCCAAGATATGCTATTAGGAAGTCTTTCTAAATGCATTCTAGAACACAGATATGCAGATTTTCTAAATGCAGTTACACCGATATTCTATTAGGTGGACTTACTAAATTCGATTGTACCAAGGTATGCTATTAGGCAGTCTTTCTAAATGCAAACTAGAACACAGATATGCTATTAGGTGGAATTTCTAAATGCAGTTACACCAGGATGTGCTATTAGGCAGACTTTTAGGACCAACTAAACCATAGATAGGGTGATTCCTAAATGCAATTACACCAATATATGCTACCAGGCAGTCTTTCTAAATTAAATTACACCAGGATATGCTATTATGTAGTCTTTTTAACTGCAATCTAGAACACAGATATGCTATTAGGCGGACTTTCTACATGCAATTAGACCAAGATATGCTGTTAGGCAGATTTTCTAATTGCACTTACACCAAGATATGCTATCAGGCGGACATTTCTAAATGCAATTACGTCAAGATATTCTAACAGGCAGATTTTCTAAATGCAATTAGACCAAGATATGCTATCAGGTGGATTTTCTAAATGCAATTACACCAAGATATGCTACCAGGCAGTCTTTCTAAATGCAATTACACCAGGATATGCTAGTGGGCGGTCTTCCTAACTGCAAACTAGAACACAGATATGCTATTAGCCAGACTTTCTATATGCAATTACACCAATATATGCTGCCAGGCAGTCTTTCCTTCTAAATGCAATTACACCAGGATATACTATTAAGCAGTCTTTCTAACTGCAAACTAGAACACAGATATGCTATTAGGCGGAATTTCTAAATGCAATTATAACAAGATATGCGATCAGGTGGACTTTCTAAATGCAATTACACCAAGATATGCTATCAGGCGGACTTTCTAAATGCAATTAGACCAAGGTATGTTATCAGGTGGATTTTTTAAATGCAATTACACCAAGATACGCTGTTAGGCAGATTTTCTAAGTGCAATTAGACCAAGATATGCTATCAGGCAGTCTTTCTAAATGCAAACTAGAATACAGATATGCTATCAGGCGGATTTTCTAAATGCAATTACACCAGTTGGGTGGTAGGGTAGCAAGGCGTGAAGTAATTGCTTCAGTACCTGGCCTTGCCCAACTTACTTATTGTTTGCTTCTTGTTTCTCCTTTGGATAGCTGCAGATACGATCAGGAGCCGTCACATTGGAGCAGTCCATTGTCTTGGGGTCCTTAGCCAATGGGCTGCCGGGCAGAGGGCTTCCCTGGGAGGACTGGCAATGAATGGGAGTCCTCTTGTCAGGACCAATCAGGCCGGGTGGGGGCGGTGCGGGAGGTGGGAGGAAGGGGAACCAGGAAGCTGGTGCAGGGAGGGAGCGAGGAGCACGGCAAGGGGATCTAGGGAATGGGGGCACTGAAAAATTAGCTTTAGAGAAACAAACAAAGGAAGGTAAAAAATAGGCAGGGTCTATACTCACTCAGCAGCCACGGTGAAAGTGGGGCTTGTGAGCAGCCACAGGACATTAGATTCAAAGGACACGGGCACACGGGCCAATCAGGGCAGGTGAGGGTGGTGCGGGAGGCGGGAGGAAGGGGAACCAGGAAGGGGGTGCGGGGAGGGAGCGACGAGCATGGCAAGGGGATCTAGGGCCTGGGGGTACTGAAAAATCAGCTTTAGAGACACAAACAAAGGAAGGTAACAAATAGGCAGGGTCTATACTCACTCAGCAGCCACGGTGGAAGTGGGGCTTTTGAGCAGCCACAGGACATTAGATTCAAAGGACACAGACACACAGGCCAATCAGGTCCGGTAGGGGCAGTGCGGGAGGCGGGAGGAAGGGGAACCAGGAAGTGGGTGCGAGGAGGGAGCGAGGAGTGCGGCAAGGGGATCTAGGGCCTGGGGCACTGAAAAATTAGCTTTAGAGACACAAACAAAGGAAGGTAACAAATAGGCAGGGTCTACACTCACTCAGCAGCCACGGTGGAAATGGTGCTTGTGAGCAGCCACAGGATGTTAGCTTCAAAGGACAGAGACACACGGGCCAATCAGGTCGGGTGGGGCGGTGCGGGAGACGGGAGGAAGGGGAACCAGGAAGCGGTTGCGGGGAGGAAGCGAGGAGCGTTGCAAGGGGATCTAGGGCCTGGGGCACTGAAAAATTAGCTTTAGAGATACAAACAAAGGAAGGTAACAAATAGGCAGGGTCTATACTCACTCAGCAGCCACGGTGGAGGTGGGGCTTGTGAGCAACCACAGGACGTTAGATTCAAAGGACACAGACACACGGGCCAATCAGGTCGGGTGGGGGCGGTGCGGGAGGCGGGAGGAAGGGGAACCAGGAAGCAGGTGCGGGGAGGGAGTGAGGAGCACGGCAAGGGGATCTAGGGCCATGGGGGACTGAAAATGTAGCTTTAGAGACACAAACAAAGGAAGGTAACAAATAGGCAGGGTCAATACTCACTCAGCAGCCACGATGCAAGTGGGGCTTGTGAGCAGCCACAGGATGTTAAATTCAAAGGACATGGGCACACGGGCCAATCAGGGCGGGTGGGGGTGGTGCGGGAGGCGGGAGGAAGGGAAACCAGGAAGCGGGAGCAGGGAGGGAGCGAAGAGCACTGCAAGGGGATCTAGGGCCTGGAGTACTGAAAGATTAGCTTTAGAGACACAAACAAAAGAAGGTAACACATAGGCAGGGTCTATACTCACTCAGGAGCCATGGTGGAAGTGGGGCTTGTGAGCAGCGACAGGACATTAGCTTCAAACGACACAGACACACGGGCCAATCAGGTCGGGTGGGGGCGGTGCGGGAGGAAGGGGAACCAGGATGTGGGTGCAGGGAGGGAGCGAGGAGCGCGGCAAGGGGATCTAGGGCCTGGGGGCACTGACAAATTAGCTTTAGAGACACAAACAAAGGAAGGTAACAAATAGGCAGGGTCTATACTCACTCAGCAGCCACAGTGGAAGTGGGGCTTTTGAGCAGCCACAGGACATTAGATTCAAAGGACAAGGACACACGGGCCAATCAAGTCAGGTGGGGGCAGTGCGGGAGGCGGGAGGAAAGGGAACCAGGAAGTGGGTGCGAGGAGGGAGCGAGGAGTGCAGCAAGGTGATCTAGGCCTGGGGGCACTGAAAAATTAGCTTTAGAGACACAAACAAAGGAAGGTAACAAATAGGCAGGGTCTATACTCACTCAGGAGCCACAGTGGATGTGGGGCTTGTGAGCAGCCA
Source organism: Ambystoma mexicanum (assembly GCF_040938575.1). Classification (NCBI taxonomy): domain Eukaryota; kingdom Metazoa; phylum Chordata; class Amphibia; order Caudata; family Ambystomatidae; genus Ambystoma; species Ambystoma mexicanum. Next base: position 940,178,573 of record NC_090926.1, on the reverse strand, counting down.
CAGGACGTTTGCTTTAAAGGACACAGACACACAGGCCAATCAGGTCAGGTGGGGGCGGTGCGGGAGGAAGGGGAACCAGGAAGCGGGTGCAGGGAGGGAGCGAGGAGCGCGGCAAAGGGATCTAGGGCCTGGGGGTACTGAAAAATTTGCTTTAGAGATGCAAACAAATTAAGGTAACAAATAGGCAGGGTCTATACTCACTCAGCAGCCACGGTGGTGTGGGGCTTGTGAGCAGCAACAGGACGTTAGATTCAAAAGTCACGGACACACAGTCCAATCAGGTCGGGTGGGGGCAGTGCGGGTGGCGGGAGAAAGGGGAACCAGGAAGCGGTTGTGGGGAAGGAGTGAGGAGTGCGGCAAGGGGATGTAGGGGCAATGAAAAATTAGCTTTAGAGACACAAACAAAGGAAGGTAACAAATAGGTAGGTTCTATACTCACTCAGCAGCCACGGTGGAATGGAGAATGCAGCCGGTTTTAAAAATACTGCACATAACTAAATACAGAACTTAAAACCTAGGTACAATTTACACTAAAGGTAAAACACACCTAACACAAGCACATGATCAAAACCTAGAATAAGCATATATATTATTTTCTGGTATACGTTTACTATTGTACAGCAAAAAAGAGCACCAATGAGTTTCTGGCACATTCCGGATGCATATTTTTCGTGGCATTTCCCCATTACATTGCTCACAATGTTCTTTTTGGCGAGGACAAAAACTGTATTCAAGAAGCTACTATCCATATGTTTCCGTGGCATTCCATATATGCAGCAGTACAAGTAGGGGCCTCATATCCACCTCCCACCACACTAGCACCTAGCAGATCTTGTTTCAATATAGTTTGACCTTTTCACATCCTCATAGCACATTTTAACACCTTACGTGCCAGGCTATTATGCAAGTCTATGAAAAAAGGATGAGCATACTGGTCCTTGGCACTTATAGGAATCATCTCCTCTTCTATCCATTTTGAAGTGTGTCCATCAAATAATGGCACCTATGGATACATATATATCAGATAAGAAAAAGCCTTAAAGTAGTTGTTTCTTCACTCAGCAATTGCAGACATACCCTTTAACCATCCTCATACAGTGGACCCAGTGTACTGTCAACCTATCTAATGGATGTGCTGTAAATGGGGACAACTACTTATATAGAGTATCTAGAGTATGTATAGACGTATAGAGTAGAAATCTCTTTGGAGATGAATTCTCTGCTAAGGAAATTTGATTCACTCATGGAGGCCTCAGGGAAGCCCAGGACTAAACCACACTGTTTTCCCAATGCATGTCTCAATTGTAAGTATAGAAATCATTGGATTCCAGAACAACTCCTCCCGCAACTCCATTAATGTCTTCTTTCATTTATCATCATCATATTGGCTAATTCCTGAATTCGCTTGTCCTTTCATGCCCAGATCCCTGCAAATCTAGAGACTCCATTCAAGTTCAGATTCACCCAGACAGCAGAATCTAAAATTAGTTTATCCTCAAATTCCACCCTCTTTTTCACACGTTTACACCACTCACCCATAGCCACTGTGATCTGTGGGACATCACACTTAACCCTGTACCTATAAAGACATGTTTGCATGCTCTCAGTTTCAAGCACTGCTAGATCCAAGTCTAACAGACAATATTTATCCCCACATACATGTCCAGTCTTTTACCACTGCCAGTAGAGAAGTAATGTAAATATAGTTTCAATTTAAGGATAATCCCACTATCTCTATTGTATCGGGCCATAGAAAAGCTCTGAGTGTGACTTCAAATAACCCAAAATTAAGTATAATCATTTCTCACCTGGATGTTCAAATACTTAAAGTGTCAATTCTTGAATACCAATGGTGATCTCCATAATATTAGCCCCATTTCTGCCACATACTATAAATTAGACAGATGTCCCTGCATTTATTCCCAAAAGCCAGCCAGATTAATTATTTACATGTATCCCTCTCCACTACGAACATTGTGACTCCTCTAGACATAATAAGAGAGTTACTGAATTCCAGGAGGTACGTTAATCAGTCCGCCATGGTCATTGAAACAACTTCAGGATGGTATCACCTTAAAGCAATTCCGGTAGCGGTCCATTGCAAAAGCAAAAAGATGTGGGCACAGAGGGGACTGCTGACTCATGCTTCTGGACAATTGTATTGTATTTCTCTACATCCCTCTGTTATGAACCCTGTCCATTGGGCCGCTGTATAACAGATTCACCCAACCTAGAACATCTCTACCTAGCCCCATCTGTTTCCAGTAGCGCAAACACATAACTCCACCCCACTAAAACCTTATGTGAATTTGGGGTAAGCAGTTTAAGCAGTCCTCAGTCCTGTCCACCAGTTCCAAAGTAACATGTAACCTTCTTGGTAACAAACCTGCAATGAAGCCGTGAGTCAGATGTGGTATCATTTAGCACAGCCTAATGGCAAGGGTTAGTTGTTGTCACTTTAAGAACATAAATAGGAGCATTGTTCCTGATATAGTTTAGCAACTAGTAGTCGGCTATTTGTCAATAGGTAGTTGGCATTCACACCGGACACAACCCTCGTGGGTAATTATCGGTTGTCCTGGCACCTGATACTGGGTAAGGTGGCCATGTACAAATGCTGTCATTTATGTTGTGCATTTCTCTATATGTTGTTTACTTAGGCCTAAGCGTATGGACATCTACAGGCTGGCTCTTGTATTCTGATTTCCCTCATTCTCTGTGTAGGTAGGGGCAACATGATGTCATGACCCAATCGTACTGTAGATAAAGGATGCATTGCAAGCAAAAAAACACGTTCCCTTTCGGCCATACTCTGTCTTGCTGTTGAAAGAATTATATATTTTTCAGAACATTCATGCTTTTGGTAAGTGACTTTTCCTGTTACAAAATCAAGTGCAGTTTAAATTGCATGATATGGTTGTGGATTTATGTTGCAGTTTCTGGACGTTGTGTGTTACCACCACTGTTGGCTTTCAATACAATGATTTCAACGACGAAGTAGGCTAGAAATGCAACTCTACAGAAACTATAATAAAACTTCAATTAAAAAACACATCTCTCAGAAAACATCAATTTTCTCACTATGCTGTATCATACACAAAACGTGTTAGAATGTGAAAGGGGTTGTATTTAAAATGTAGTGTTGACTCCCGCATCTGTTTGTATCTAACTCAATCTGAGAGAAAAACATTCGTAACTTACATTAACTCGCACTCCAGAAAAATAACTCAATCCACACTAAATTTAGCAAACGTGGGATGATACTGGGGAATGGTTTTCTTATTTTATTATGATTGCTTTTTTGTTGGCAGTGTGACAAGCAATGCAAAAATAAGATTAAACATCGAAGTGCCTTCCTAGATTTAAGTATTTCCTCTCTAGAGAGTGCCTACATTAAGGCCACACGGTACAAAATGTGTGCCCCTGTTTGTAGCAGATGTTATTTCATGTACAAGACGATAAAAGAAAATAAACATGTCTCTTTACTACAAACCATGTTGCTCGGTTCCTCAGACAGGCAAAATAAAAAATAAATACATGTACAAACAAGTATTAAAATGTTCACTTCAGTTCATTACAGGGATTAGGGATTTATATGAAAGGGTGTTATTTTATTTGCAATTCTGAGAACTAACTCATGCTTTCACGAGAACATTTTGTCAAGATATTTCTTTAAACACTTTAATATTTTTGGCTTATTTTGAAGAATGGTAGACGTGGAATTAAACCTAAAAGAAGTCAGAAATGTGGTGGCAAATGTGTGTCTGATAATACAGAAAACAGGAGTGATTGAATCATTCGTGGTATTTGCTTATCACAAAAAGTGAATGACATAATACCTTTTCAATAGGATCAATGCTGTGCCTTGTTCCCCTTAGATTACCGAGTGAGAGTGAGCAAATCAAAGTGAGTGTGTCATGATGAGTCAGTTAGTGATAGGATGTGTTCACCCCCTCCCAGAAGGCCCTCCTATTGGATGGTTCTCAAAGGTCAGCCCACTTCTCTTTAAACCCATTGACTCCCAAAATGATTTCCTCCTTTGGATTTGAATACCAGCTTTTTGTTGATTATTCTCAGATCCACTTCTCTTTCCCTTCCTTAACTACTGCAATCTCTGAATGTGTAACCAACTACCTTACCCTCGAACCACCACTGAGTGGCACTTTGCAGACTCATGCTCATCACCAGAAATATGGAAGTATTTATTCTCCATGCCAAATCCCATGCTCCCTGACCCATCTCTTTTAACTCAGATGACTTTATCTCCTCATCCATGTCTCCCATCCGCAGGGCTCTATTTACTGCGACCTGAAACTGTGCCATTTCAACAAGGCTACTGACACATTAGAACATTACACCCACACTGTATACACCATGCAATGAATACACTTATCTCTACCCTTGTGCTTTGCAAACTAGACAAGACTACTTTTTTGTCTACCTCTCTTTTCCTAGGCACCCCTCAACAAATTCCTCAACTTTACGGCTTACGCATTTTCCAACCGTCCCAGATCTGCCTCAACCCTTATCTACTGTCACCCGATGGTTAGCAATACATGCAAAATTGCTGTCTCTTAAATGTCCTGCTATTCATCTATAAATCCATCTTTGACATTGCCTCACACTACCTCGGTGACTGCATTTCACTGTACTCTCTCTATTGAATGTGTCATTTCTTGTCTCCTGTCTCCTGTCTCTTCTCAATATATTTCTCCCCCGTTCCGTTTCATCTTCCCGCTTTTGCTCCATTGCCTACTTATCCAACTCCACTAGAATTCTCTCTCACCTAGCCATAAAAGCCATATCCTCAGTGGAACTCTTCAAAATAAGGCTCAACCTCCACCAGCTAGTGATAGAAAGAGCCCCCCAAACAATTCCACCCTTCTAATCAATTTAAGCACCTAACCCACCTCTCTTGTATTCTGCCCTCAACACTACACTATGTAATTTGCAAATGTATAACTACTGGCCGCCAGCTCTCAATGTTCTGACTCTGACCCCCTTCCTCACCCGGTATACATCACTCATTCATGCAATGCTCTTAGATAATTGTAATGGGTAATTGTAATGAGTTATTTAAAAGGTAAAGGCACATTAACCTATGAATGCCTCGGTTCTCTGGTATTATTTACTTTGTAAGTCAATTTTGTTTGAGACTACACCTGGTGATACAATTATTTTAACATACTAATACGACTCTCATAGGGCAGGTGGTAGAGTACAAAACATGTCATGTATTGCCACTTCCGCTAAAAGAGCGATAACAAACGATATTGAGACACCATTTATATAAAATGTCTAAAGCAAGGTGATATTTTTGCTGTTTTGTGTTTGAGGGAGCCCTAGGTGAGAAAATGTCATTAAACTTGCTTGTTCAAAAGAAGTTGGGGCTCACTCAATAAATATATATTAGGAATCTTGGGGTATCCCAGTCAAAATACAAGTGGCAAATCAATACAGTACACCCCTACTTCCAGTGTGTACACTTCATGGTACATACTGTTTTGTTACTGACAACAACGTTTTCAATGCACACACAAGGACGGGGTAGTTAAAAATCGACGAAGTTCTGGTTTTTGAGCAACTTTGAATGCTGTACATAGAAAACTGTTCTTTACTTTACATCCATTATATCCAAAGAGTTTCAAATACATTGCATTCATCTGCCATGGACAAACACTATTATTTCAGAATTCCTCACGGCTGCAAGAACAGCCCAGGAGCTATCTAGTGCATAACACAGAGCCAGTTACAAGTCATTCCAAATGCTTAGCAGTTTGACGATAACACATTTTGTACAGCTGATGATCTGAACATCCAAGAGAGGCAGATCAAAATGCGCTTCTAAGGGATATCTATCTTAAAACATAAAGGAGAGCACAAACATATTTGTAGAGACCTGTCCACCTTTACAGGACCATTGCATACACATAGTTGCAGACATGTTTGGGTGTGTTATACTATGGTCCTGATGTGCACCAAACTCTGTAGCAATGGTGAAATCATGTTATGCTAAAGTAAAAGTGAATTTCCGACAATTGGAAAGCATGTCACACTCACATTCTGCAATATATGATAATAAAATTACTATTGACTGTAACATTAAGAAGGTAACATTGACAAAGACCTACAGCCAATATTGCTTCTTAGTTAGACAGGCAGTCTGTAATGGTCGGGCGGCCAAGCCAATAGCATTTCGCTCGCATGTAGACACAGATAACAGAACAAATGTTAACTTGAGAAACAAATCTTAACACCAGGACAGGTTACAGTGCCAGAGGAATGTGCACTTGCATCTAATACAACTAACTATACTTTTAACCCTTCACTGGTTGGGCTAGAGGCAACAGCACACTCAACTATCTTCACTGCTGAACTACAACCTGATGGATCCAAAGGGCTTCTACTCAGGCCGCTCTTGATATGGAGTACCATTATAACGCAGAGTTCAAGCAGATGCTTCATTTTGAATTGACCTCATAGACAGAAGCAAATGTAACGGTGTCTAATCTAATATTGTAAATGTGTGCAGGGGTATAATAAAGATCCAGCAATTCCAGCATTTGGGGCGAAGTATAAATATACAAGCATATTTTCCTCTGTAAAAGGCCAATTCAACCAAAACGCCTTTGATTGTCATAAGTTCATACAAAACCTTTAGGAGATACATCTGCACAAACATCAAAGGGGTATGGTTTCCTACTCACACTCCAAAATGTTGCTCTGAACAAACCCACTCTTCTTGTATCTGATACAGAAGCTGCACTATTATAATCGGTTAGTTATAACTACACTTAATACTGAAAAGTTTCAAATGCAGACCCAGGATTCGAACTTATGTTGCTCTAAGTCGTTTTGATTCAATCCAAGCGCTTTGCCACTACGCTATACTACTCAGCTATTCTACCCTTCAATGTAGTCGAACCTGTGTTGCGCTGCGTCCTCTTGCTTCCAAGACGAGCGTGCTGCCACTGAGCTAAACTACCCCTATGTAGTCATAGGATACAATTTTGACCTACAAGGGTAGGAACTAAATTATTTTTAAGACTCCACCGGGAAATCGGTAGTATTTAAATAGTCTTTATCAGAAGGTTGAGCGCATACACATAATTTAAATCCTCTTGTATGGATTATACGCACAAAGGCACACAGCAAAACTATGTACAGATTACTGGCAAAGCATGATCCCACTTGTCTCCTAGTCATCTGGCGTTCATCTACACACCTTAATAAGGATATACAAGCCTGCCTGGAAGGAAGCTGAGTAACGCAAAAGGATTCCCAAACACATGTGCAGCCAGTCCATTTCAAAATAGAGTAATCATCACAATCCCTAATAAAGATTGTAGGACATATGATTCTAAGCAAGTGGGACAGATTAACATGAAAATCTGCTGCACATGAAGGAATGGCTACTTCCCAATTTGGTATATGAATAAGTTCAGCTTTTGTTGGTATTGGTGGCAACAGCTGAGACAATATGTTAACATGTATATAATTAATTGATAAGCATGTTTGCATACAGCTTTTGATCAAACTACAGTTCGAAAATATGTGCAGGGATCACAAAGGACCCTTAACAGCAGTTTACAGATACACATACTTGCTAATTGTCGAAATATAATATACAATATTCACCTGGATCATTTATTTGTCAGAGGAAAACTCATTTTAAGAGGTCATCAAGGATTTGTGATTTCAAGTCGCTGAGACAGCATCACAAAGAAGACCCAAGTCTGACAATGGACTATCCATTTGAGGAAAAGTCTTAACAGAAGTGTTGACATTAGAACGTGTAACTCTCAAACCCATTCAGATACATTTTAATGGGATCGTTGAGAGAGTAAATGGGATTAGTAAACTGGCCTTAACCAAATTCATCCTTTTCTCTGAGGCTAACTAGGTATGTCGCTTGCCTTTATTAAGGAAATATATACATAGTTGCCCACGTCAAAACAGTGTGATGGTAAATACTTTATTAAATGTTTTAGATAATCCAAGGCACACTTAAACAACCCTATCAATGTCATGTCCTTACCAGGCCACACCATCTTCATGTCAACAAAGTATTAACAGACTTATTGAATGTGGTCAAGGGTATCCAATCTCAAAATGACCTCCCCATCAAAGAGATAGATCTCATGTCCCGGGAGGATAGCTTAACTGCAACGTGCGCGCCTTGGTAGCAAGACGACATGAAGCAACACAGGTTCAATCTCCGGGTCCGCGCTTAGAAACCTCTTGGTGTTTAAGCGCGCTATAAATACGTAACTAAGACAAAAAAACCCCACAATTACGCAACTAAAAAAACAAACAATTCCTGTAACAGCGCCTCGATGCCCGTGGGCTGTAAATGCCTATGCCTTCAGCGGAAGTACTCTCGCTAAAAATAGGAATTTCCCCTTCAAGTACTATCACTATGCACCTTATCTACAGACCTCCTGGCACACTAGGAACATTTGAAAATGACATAACTACCCTCCTGAATACTAACGCCAAACTTGTGACACAAATTATATTATTCGGGGACTTTAATTTGTGCCTTAACGACCCTAAAAACTATAATGCCTCCATCCTAGCTAACATGATTTACGGAAGCAGGTTTCACCATCAGGAACAACGGCCCCACTCACTATAAAGGTCGCACCTTGAACTGGGTGACTGACATCGACTGCACTTCCCGCATGACTGCCATTGGGCCTTGCATTTGGACCGATCATTATTTGATCTCCCTTACCATTGATGACACCCCCCAATCCAAGGCAACTAAACCTACGGCACCTTCAGCTCTTACTAGATGTAAAAAAATATACAACAATCTCGAATCTCCTACCACTGATTCAGCCCATCACCAACCAGTCTGACCAACTCACCAATCCTAGTGTATTGGTCGACCTGTATAATAATACCATCAACACAGCTATAGATGCCATACCACTGTTGAAACTGAGCAAAGCTAAACCTTTGGCTCATCTTAACACGTGGTTCACCCCTACTCTAAAAGCCTTGCGCAAAGAAAAAAGACATGCAGAATCTTGCTGGAAAAAAAAACCATCACCACAAAACAAAAATCTCCTATCGTCCCTCACATACAGATACAAGACGGAAATTATACAATCAAAAAAAGAAACATTCAATGACAGAATAAAAGAAGCCAATTCAAGTACCAGGGAAATCTTCTCTATCCTCAGAGAATTAAAATCTCCTATTGCACCAGTAGACCCGTGAACTAAATATAAAGCTTGGTGTACAAACATCCAAAACGCTTATGCAACAAAATCACCATGCCACAAGACAAAATATCGGCAAAAAAATCTCCCTCCATAAGATTGCGCTTACATCTCAAGAAGCCATCTTACAGGAACTTGCCATCAACCAAACTAAACCACTTAACCAATTCAAGTTCAGGTCTATCTCCACTGTGGAAGCTAAAAATATCATCTCCTCACTTAATCCCTCTCGATGCCTTGGTGACACATGTCCAGCCTCCATTATCAAAGTAGCTGATCAAGACATAGCTCAGTTCATTACCACCTTTATCAACTCACCCTTTAAATCCTGCTCTGTCCCAAACAACCTCAATGATGCTTGGATACGACCTCTCCTAAAAAAACGAACTTAGACCCTAGTGTCCCAACAAATTATAGGCCTATAACGACAGTTCCCTTTCTCTTGAAAATCTTAGATAAAGATGCATATCTACAGATTCAATCCTACCTGGAGATCAACAATCTACTGGGTATGAGACAATCAGGATTCAGAGCCAGACATGGGACTGAGATAGCCCTTCTCGATCTCAAGAATTGATTGGATGAACGTGAAGACAGAGGAGAAACCTCCATTCTCTTCTAGATCTGTCAGCTGCTTTTGATTTGGTTGACCATCAGGTTTTATGTAACCACCTCAAACCAGCTGCCAACTTTTTCACAGAGGCCACTACATGGATAAACTCCTTCTGAATAATAGAACTATAAGAGTGCTCTCACCCTCGTCAGCAGAAGACCCAGTACCCATCACATGTGGTGTCCCACAGGAGTCCTGTGTCTCCCCTACTTTGATCAATATATTTACAAAGCCGCTCTTTGACATATTGGACAAACTGGGGGTCTCATACACAAATTATGCAGACGATACCCAGATCCTTATCCCAACCCAGGGAGATTATTATAAAGACACCAACCTCATAAACAAAATATATCAAATTATACAAACCTGGATGGCCACTGTAAGCGATATTCAATCAACACTACAGCTAAGTCAATGCCTAGTCTGGGATGCTGAGGAAAACCCTTATTGATGTATTTTTATATCCAGTTCAGTACTCTGGATGACAACCCTTGTATAACACCCCCCTCTTAGAATCCCCCTGACCCCACTGATCCAAGAAGTAGGTTTGTTTTGCAAATTAAAAAGGTTTATTTGGACAATTCAACAATATATATCTATCACACTTAATAAATAAATTGATAACTGATATCACACTTCAGAATATGAGCAGTAGTCAGCAAGAGGTAACTTATGAAAAGGAACAGAAGAATAAGGTGGGAAAGAATGCTTTATATGGTTCAAGGAAACGCAAGGTGGAATAAAATGCAGTACAAAAATAACTTGTTATGATTTTAGCAAAAGGTAATATGATCACTTTTTCTTTTGACAATTCACTCCCCCCTATGCAATACAAGAAATGGAAGGAGAGCACACAGTCTTCAAGAATCCCAACAAATCACACTTTATAATGCAATACACAGTTCCAGTTCTCCCAGCAAGCTTAGAGAAATCAGGGATGAGTTTTAAACACAAGCAAATTCCTTTAATGTGGTTTGCAAGGAAGTGAAAAGGTGCTAAAATTGCTTTTAATTCCCTCTAGAGGTTCAGGGTAGGTGATGGCTACTTTATATTAGTTCAGGCTCACTTTAACAATACTCTATGAATGATTAGCAGATTGCAGATGAATTTTAGCAAAGAAAAGCAAAAAGCTGCTGATTTCTACAGATGAAGAAATCGGGCCAAATCGCAAATCGTGGTAAATTTCGCGAGTGCGTGTCTCGCGATTGCGGAAAAAGTATAGGGAGTAGGAAGTCGGTTCTAGGTTCGTTGGAAAGCCTAGATTCTAAATCTCGTTCCTAGCACAAACGGTTCCGGAGATACAGATGATTTAATAAAGGTAGATTTTCGGATTTAAAGTAAAACTCAAAATGACAGGTGACAGCTTGCAGCTGCAGAATTGACAGGTGACAGTTGTGCAGCTTTAAAAATGACAGATGACACGATTTCTAGGAGGCTGTTCTAATTAGGTTAAAATAGCTTCAATTAGATTATTTTAACTAAGAGATTGGGTTCTGCACAGTTCTGGCGGATACTCACTCCTACTTTTGAAATGAATGGGCCTCGTCACGGATCTGGTCAACTCGACTGGACTTCGGTTCTCTCTGCTCGGCGGGTCAATCAGGCACCGGTTCTGCTCACAGCGGTCTGGGTCTCTCTGGATCTCTGGTCTGGTCTCTGGCAATTGTTCTTGGCAAAGAATTCAAACAGCTCGCCCGGCTGTGGAATAGTTTGCAAATGATTTTAAGGATGCTGAGGCCTGCTGAGAAGAGTTCTCAGCTTGTGGGTTTAGGCCCTGGCTTTAGATTCTGAAGTAAAGTTCTGGTCTTTGGAGATTGATGGATGTGAAGTCTGGAGTCTCCCGGCAGAGCGTCCCGCAGAAAATGGAATTGAATGTCCCCTACCTGGGTTTCTGTGGCCCTTTTTATGTGTTTTGAAAATGGGTGTGTGCCTGGGCCTAGCTAAGGCTGCCCCTCTCACTTATCACTGGCCAAGCTTTCCTCTCTCCCTTGATGGGGGGAAGAAATGGAGTGTCAGAGTGATGCTGTAGGTTTTATGGTCAGAGGAACCTCCCCTTGTCAAATTGCACACAAATCTATTTCTGATCCAAATACATATTTATCTATGTACCATTTTTCTCATATTATAGGTCCAGTTTACATATTTTCTGTAGCACCAAACCATCCGATCCCTGTCTTTGTACCCCTTTTCATCCAGATAACAACCTCTAAACCTTTCCAGATTTTACACAAACGTGCACCAGGGAGATGGGTTTCAGATGATAAAGTGTCAGATTTTTAACATGCATACATTTGGAGTGAGACCCTATTTTCCTCTAGCAACCCCCCAGAATACACCGCAGGGTCCTAACGCCTCTTAAAACGTGCACAGAAAAATCACAAGAACAATTATATTAATTATATAATTTTGACCAGTCCGCACTATGCGTTATCTATCTTTTTAAAATCATGCTCTGGTCAAAAAGGGGTGTGGCTTCCCACATCACATGGTGGAATAACTGGTTTATCCACTTCCCCCAAGCTCAGCTGCTAGCAGAGGCACTGCCCCTCCCAGTTTCCCCCAAGAGGAAGCCACTTTACGGCCCCCCCAATATAACATTTGCCTGAGCCAAAGAAGGCCCATTGTTCAATTTCCTGCAGTCCCCAGCTGCCACTCCCCTTTCAATCAACAGGGCCATGTGACCTCCTTTTTGAGCGGCAGCAGAATGCAGCCGGGCCTGGGAACACAGCTGTTGATCCAGTTTCAACTCCTGTCGGGGCTAGTTGTCAGGCAGAATCCAGTTTCATTAAGCCAGGTTTCAGCTAAATGTCACTTTTTGTTCCCAGTTTTCTACATTCAAATCAAACTGACAATTTTTACACATGTAGCTAGAATGCTGATTCTAAGTTCAAAACTATGACATTTCAACAGTTACAAACTATGTGACACTCAAAAGTAGGTCCCTCATTTAATTTAAACATTTCGATTTTAGTGGTTTTCAGTTCAGTTTAACTTAAGCTGCTGACCTCCACAGCTCAGCCAGTTTTGTTATGAACATTGTTTTGGGCTCTTTTTCTTTCCAGATTTTGTATGCACTCAAAACTTCATTCTGCCAAATGTCTGCTGGTGTTCAGTGAGATTTTTGAATATCCTGCAATGTTTGAAAATAGGCATTTTGAGCTTGCATTCAGAGAAACCAAGGTGATTTCAAAGGGCTTTTTAAGCTAACAGGCACTGCTGTTTTTCCTTTGGCACACATTCCACTCATGGCACCCCTGGCCCATCACGCTCGCACTGGTGGGTGGAAGGTTAGGCAACCATTTTGGTGTGCGCACAAACTGCGCGGTTCTCCTGGATTCTGGCGCACATGTGGGCTTTTTGGCCATCTTGGATTTTCTAAGCCCACAGCACCAAATGTTGCAGCTTAATGACTCAAACGTGGGTCAATATACCTGACACCACTCATTGATTATGTCTTAATGACGAAAAAACCAAACTCTTAATCATTGGATCCACCAGTAAACTAAACAAACTCCCCGACTTCTACAAAATCATCACTATTGACTGCATTAAAATCAAAGTCGCCAAGGAGGTTAAAACCTTAGGCTTCTACTTAGACTCGCCTCTGAACTTTAACAAGCAAGTAAATGCTACTGCATCTGCAACAAGCTACACATGCAAACTAATCCACGCATGTAAACCATTTTTGTCTACGGAAAACTGTACCACAATTGCACTTGCATTAATCTTATCAAATCTCGACTACTGCAACACACTCTACCTAGGCATGAGCAAACACAACACCAATAAACTCCAAACCCTTCAAAATAATGCCCTAAGAACAGCCTAAGGCATTCCCAAAGTCCAGCACATATCTAACCAAAGGAGAGCTGTCAATTGGCTACCTATTAATGACAAAATACATTCAAAACACTAAACCTAACTTACAAATGCCTTAACAGCAAAGCACCTGCATACCTCAATTTCAACTAAGCACACATCCGAACTACCTATCAGAAAGGCACAAGCCAACAGAATCAGAATCCCTAACTTTAAAATGAAAAGAACTGGCGGTTCCAGATTCCTGGTACTAGCAGCTGAATTGTGGAACTCCATACCGGACCCCCTAAGAGCTTTGCCTTCCTTCCACTCCTTCAAAAACAATGTTAAACATTGGTTATACACGAATGACTGCTGATGCTTAATTCCACAACCTGGCCTCCGTAGCTACACTCTGACAATTCCCTACACAACTACAAGAATCAACAGATCTGAAGTGGGTATTATTGTTATTACCAATGCACCTCTGTTACATATGTGTATATTTCTGTAATTCTCTACATTGTTTTGCTTTTTACTCTACTGTGTTATGTAATATACTGTAACTATAAACTCAAAGATGTAATTGTTGCAAATGTAACCTCAAAGATGTAATTATACCTAATCCTTCTAAAGCTCCCAGTTGCCTTACGGCCCGGTGCGCTCTATAAATAAATAAACAACAACAACAACAACAAAAGAGTTGAATGAATTAGGGTTCCTGAATATTGGAACATCTACACAAAGTACCCACGTGTGCTCTTGAGTACAGACACCCAGTGCAAATTAAGGAGTCACGGCCTGTAAATCTATAACATAATAAAAAGAAATAAGGCAACTTTCACTTACCGGCATGTCAGGAATTGTTATTGGACACAACATAATTTGATGAGGAGTTGAAAAGGCTGCGACTGGAACTACGCCTTTACAGGAGAATAAAAACAAGCGATGGCGTTAATCGACACAGTGCCATTTTACACCAACTTCACCATAGTAAGAGTCTTCACTGAAATTGGGGGTGAAAATAACTAATTGACAGCAAACATTAAGCATGAGCGAACAGGGTACACCACAACATTAAGAATTGTCCATATTATCAGGTGGACAATATAGAAAGAGAAAATGAAATCAAAGTAATGAGTAAAATAAAAGGAATTACAGTTCATCCTCCAGTAAGGCAATAGGTTTTCTAGTTTGTTATACTTTTGGACAAACAACGGACTAGGACTGTTTTCTTTTTATTTTAAATGGTAGAGTGTGCACCTATCTTTAGTGTTAGGCAAGACACGAGTTCTTCCAACACCCCTCTTGAAGTAAATAAAACTGGTGTCCCAAACTAACAGCAACGGTTGTGATTGCGAAAGAATATTGAACACCCTTAAAGTTGCTAAATGGAGAAGAAGACAAAGAAAAGAGAGACCTTTCAAGATAGGGCGGTCAATGAAAATGGTGTGGAGGACCCAGGACATTTAAATATGCTAAAGAAGAAAACAGAATATGTACAAACAAAGGAAAGGGAGGATACAAAGTTTAAGAATAAAGAAGGGATGTTTATTGTACATGGACGAGACCAAGTTCTCAGATCCTGTGCAGGTGACGGGGGTGCATTTTAATGCCTTCAGAGTGGACGATGATTTGATATGGAATTTTAGAAGGGTGGATCACCTAAAGAGGTGTGTGTATGGAAGTTAAGTAAGCAAATGAGGTGTAAAGTGTAGAATGAGCAAGCAGATGGAATGAGATATGAACTGAGAAATAGGCACTTAGAGGGGAGCATCTGGAGGTCAGAAGTGGAAAGAATAAAACACAGTTGGAAAGCGGTAATTAGAGAAGTATGCAGTCATAGTATTAATGTTTGTCATAGGAGTAGGGTGTATAGACTTCCTGTGTGGACTAAACTAAAGACTATGGTCATTACATATTTGCCGGTATCCCGCTGGTAATTCTGTCACAATAACGGCAAACAGTATTACCGTTCTTGCCACTTCATATCCCAGAATTTCTGGGATATTACAGATGGTGGGAATACCAGCAAATTACTTTTCATCGAGTCCCATAAGACTCCATAGAGGGGATTGTGGGTATTACTGGCACCTGTAATACCAGCTTGTTTTCTGCTTCTGCTGGTGGAGGCCTGATTTACCTCCAGCTTTAGGCTGGAGGAAAAGCAGGTAACCCCCACTGTCAAAACTTTTCCTGCACTGTCAAACTTGTAATGACCCCATATGTGATGCAATAAAACCTTCTGTGGTAGCATAAAATAAAACTGAATTTCAGATATTCTCTTGTGGGTTTCATTATTGGGGATATATTGCAATTGATTTGTTTGATTTAAACAGACAAAATCGAGGATTTGCTCAAAGCGAAGACAAACAGGGTTAACTCTTCTGTCCGATGGTGCCGTATAAGGGTGTTCCAGAGGGACAGCCTCAGGTTTTCTTTATTGTTTGTAAACATACCTCCCGTCGGTCATTTGTATTTTTGACCGACATTCTGGTGTTGTAACACAGAAGCATATGGAAGATCCGATAAATCCAAACTAACTGCACCTGAAGTATCTGCAGGAATTGACTGAGTTCCGTTTTTCAAAAGTCTAATGTCCTCTTATCTCGCCTTTCACAATGAAGCTGACTGCACCAAAGTACTCTTCTTAACTGTTATTTATCCAAATCCAGTTTTGTATTAGATTCAACAGTTCTTAAACAGATCATCTGGCCCATTCAACAAATCTGGCTCTACCATGAGAACCTTCATCGAGGAAGAGTCTCTGTTTCCAAAATTCTTAATCTTCTCCAGCATGGGGTCTGGCAATGATTCACATGCTCATGAATAGTCCCCGTCATCAGGCTGGGAATCCTCGGTAAAAGAAAGCATCAATTTCAGTTTCATTTCCGAACTGTCTTTCTCCTAACAACCAATCACTAAGCTCTGGGTCATACTGCCCCCAGCCAATTACTGCCCTCTACCTAAGCTCCTCCTCTGGCAGCCATCTTTTGTCTTGTACTGCACGTTCAAGTTTTGGAAGTCCTCGTGCTTAGCTCTCAAGCTTTTACTGCAATATTTGCTTTTTACTCTATTTTCCGGTCAATCGAGCCAGTGTGCTCCATCAATCAACCATCCGATTAACGGGTAGCCGTTTTCGAATTCTTCAGCGCCTCTCAAGGGTGGATTTCGTTGAGTTTCTTCTTGGAGGCTTCCAGAAGATTCCTCAGGCCTATACAGCATGGATCATGTCAGAGGGGAAGAAGGATTCACCCTCTCTTTCACCCTCTCTTTTCAAGCTTTGCACCATTTGCCGTTTGCGGTTTGAGGAAAGTTTTTATGGAAGACAAACATTCACAGTGCCTGTACTGCCTGTACCCGACGCACAAGGAGAAAGATTGTGCGTTTTGCCGTGAACTCTCAACTCGCATGCTGAAGGATTGGCATAAATGGCTGATAGAGTGGCTTCAGGACAAGGCCTCTGCAAAAGGTGGTTCTCAGGGGCACGCCTCCCCCGGTTCCAGGAAAGCTGAGCAGGCTTCTAAGTCCTTTAAGGGTGCCCCTCCCATGGGAGTCCAACAAAAAGCCAAACACTGCGAGTCTGCTACCGTTGGGAGCACCGTTGCAGCGGGATCCTCGTCAGCCAGGGCGCATACAACATCACTGGCTGCATCGGTCTCTAGTCAACGCTCTGGATTTTCATCCAAGAGGAAGTCGGATCACCTGGGCAAGCTGAAGGTGGCCCTGGAGGCGACCAAGGAGAAGACCAAACAGGGTACGACGTCCGGCCTAACCTCGAAGGAGAATGCCAAAGGGACTGGGCCTCCAAGCTGGCCCCTAAGGAGAAGGCCAAGCAGGATAAGGTGTCTGGGGCAACGACGAAGGCCAAGCAGGACAAGGCTGGCCTGACCGTGATAGTTCAGGTGCACCAGGTGAATGCAACCCTTTCCATTGAGGTGATGGTGGTGTCCCTTTCGAAGGCTGCGTGGGCGGACCAACAGGATGCCCCTCCGAAGGAAAGAGTGTCCCTCCTTGCCAGGAGGCAGTCTTCATTCTAGCCCATTGAGAAGACCCCGGAGAAGAAGATGCTGGTCATCTCCCAGTGGATGCGATGAAAGGGCGGGATGTTGAAGTCCGCCAGGGCACGGATATGTCCTTGTCTGAGAAGGAGGAACTCGTCTACCTCAAAACCATCCCAGATCAGGGTTGCAATGAGAGAAACCTCAGAGTTGAGCCCTATGACGAGGGAGCTGATGAGTGCGACGATGAGGGCGACAACAACAGAGATACCATCGAGGAGGGTGACGGAGGACCTCAGAACGACCAAGGCCTTGGCCCTGCTCCTATGCCCCAGCTGCCTGTTCCTACACCACAGCTGCCACCTAGAGATCTTTCAATGGACATTCTCACTACCCTTCATATACTTGTAGCTGAGATACAGAACAGGATGCCAGCGATGCCGCCGCCTGCTCTCACAGTGGCACTGATGCAATGGGAAGGAGGGTTATCTCCTCAGCAGCAACGACCATTAAGGCTGCCAGCGCCCTCGCTATCAAAGTGTTCTACGACCAGGAGCTGTGGTTCAAGCTCGCACCTCTGCTGGACTTCCTCCAAAGAAGGGTTTTAGTCATGCGCTTTGACAGAGACAATCTTTTTGTGAAGGCTGTGGATGAGTCTCTACAGGCCATTAAGGCGGACACTGAGAGCCAACCCCTCCCCCCACTTCTCAGCCGAGGAGACCAACGGGGGCCACTCCAATGCCTTTGGAGGAGGACACCGTCGTCACCAGGGACCCCAAGGTGGCCCGTCGACCTGAAAACAAAAATGAACCAGCTGGGATGTCGGGAACCCACTGGTGCACCCCGGTGGGAGGCCAGCTGGCAAGCTTCATCAGCATGTGGAACACCATCTCCACCGACCGTTGGGTGCTGGACGCTCTCGACCACAGACACACTCTAGAGTTCCAACTGAAGAGTCCCCAAATATCACCAATGGCTCGACTGGAAATCCACGTCCCTCAGCTGCTGCTGCAGGTTCGGGCCATGCTAAAGAAGGGGGCGATAGAGCTAGTTCCAAAGCAACTCCGGGGCTCTGGAGTGTATTCAAGGTACTTCCTCATGTGAAAGAAGACCGGGTGCTGGAGGACCATTCTCAACCTGCAACAAGTAAACAAATATATAAAGTCCCAGAAGTTCTGAATGGTCACTCTTCAACACATGCTTGGACAGCTGCAACAGGGAGACTTTCTGTCATTGTTGGATCTGGAGGATGCATATTACTTATATACGTATACACCGCAAGTTTCTACTCTTCGGCGTTCAGGGGAAGCATTACCAATTCAAGTCCCTTCCCTTCGGGCTGAAGTCAGAGCCCAGAGTCTTCACCGAGGGCCTGGCGGCCCATCAACAACTGCAAGGGATTCACGTCTACCCGTACTTGGAGGACTGGCTCATCTGGGCCATTTCAAGGGACATTGCTGTCGACCACATGGCAAGGACCATCCGCCTACTGATGGATCTGGGGTTCTCAGCGAATTGTACAAAGTCCTGCTGGACTCCATTGCAGGACACGCTGTTCCTGGGATTCTGGCTCAATGCAGTGCCATACCTGACATCACCAACGGAGGAGAGAGTAGCGGCCATCCTGGGCAAGGTGCAACGGCTACTAGCTCTGCAGATCGCCACAGTGAGGGCCATCAAGTCTCTGCTCGGCATGATGTCGACATGCATTTATCTCTTCCGACTCTGCAGGTTACGGATGCACCCACTGCAGGAGTTCCTTAACGCCCACTTGATTCAGGTGTCCAGAAGCTTCCAGGACAGTATCGCGCTCGAGGAGGGGTTCCATTGGGGATAAGGTGGTGGGGCATGTGCTCGCATCTGACCAGAGACCCCACCACACCATGAGACGGTTACGACAGACGCTTCTCTGGGGGATGGGGAGCCCACACCAGAAGTCTTCATGCAAGAGGCCTTTGGCTGCTGGAGGAGAAGATGTTGCACATCAATGGTTTGGAGCTATGGGCAGTGTTTTGGGCCCTTAAATCGTTCCTGCCCTCCCTCAAGGGCAACGTGGTGCGGGTCTTCACAGACAATACACCCATGATGTTTTACATCAGGAAACAGGGGGGCACCAGAATCCCAGCGCTCTCCAAAGATCTGCAGTACTTTTGGCACTGGGATTTCGCCCAGGGGATGTTCCTCATGCCATTTCATCTGGCAGGAGTAAAGAACACGGTCGCCGACTCTCTCAGCTCTCCTGCCTCGAGTGGGAACTTCGGCAGGACCTAATGGAGTACCTTTTCCACAAATGGGGCAATCTCGAGATTTTGTGTTTGCGACGGCGACGAACACCAAGTGCCAGAGGTTTGCCAGCAGATTCCCCCAGCAGGGGAGAATGGGGGACACATTCTCATTCCCTTGGGAAGGCCTCTTTCTGTATTTGTTCCCTCCGTTGCTGTTGTTACTTCAAGTCATCAGTCAACTCAAACGGTGCCGGGTGATCCTCGTCGCACCAGCATAGCCGAGGCAGATCTGGTACACCGATCTTCTCATCTTGTCAGCGGCTCCACCTGTCAAGCCGCCAGTGCTCGCGTATCTTCTCACCAGGGAAGGAGGCGCCATTCTTCACCACGATCCAGGGTCTCTGGACCTGAAGGCCTGGCACCTGCAGCGCTAGAATTCGGTAGCTACGATCTCCCGGCAGACTGCAAGGAAGTTCTTGCCAAGGTTATAGCATTGTCTACTTTGAAATGCTACGGACTCAAGTGGAAGAGATTTGCTATTTGGTGCAGTTCGCAGAAGATCGATCCTC
Organism: Ambystoma mexicanum; assembly: GCF_040938575.1. Lineage (NCBI taxonomy): Eukaryota > Metazoa > Chordata > Amphibia > Caudata > Ambystomatidae > Ambystoma > Ambystoma mexicanum. The sequence continues at coordinate 940,158,134 of NC_090926.1, read as the reverse complement.
TGAGGATCAAGGTTCATCAGGTGTCTCCGTATTTGCTGTTGTTGTCCATATCGGGGCTGGCACATGCCGCCATCAGGGTTCATCTGGCCGTTATCTGCCGCTACACCAGATCTCCAGGACGACCCTCCCTGTGGTCACACTGGTTGGTGCCAAGGAATACGTCAAGGGACTATTCTGCTTGTTCCCGCTGGTGAAGGCTCCTGCCCCAGTGTGGGAGCTCAATGTGGTACTTACTAGGTTCATTGGACCCCCAATCAAGCCTATGCATTCTGTTCCACTCAAGTTTCTGTCGTGGCAAACAGCTTTTCTCTTGGCCATCACCTTTGCATGATGCATGGGTGAGATCCAGGCCCTCTCCTGTAAACCACCATATTTGACTTTCCATGAGACAAGGGTGGTGCACCCCTCCTTCATGCCCAAGGTGCCGTCGGACTTTCATTTAAACAAGCCCTTGGTGTTGCCTGTGTTTTTTCCGATGCCTTTGTCACCCGCTGAAAGGACTTTGCACTCGTTGTATGTGGCTAGAGCGCAGAAGTTTTATGTGGCCGCACAAAGAGTTTCTGAAAGACTTCTCAGCTCTTTGTGAACTTTGGTCCTGTGAACCATGGGAAGGCCTTATCCTAGGCTTCCATTTCCAGATGGCTCTCTGGTTGTATCACCCACTGTCACTGGTTGGCAAACCGACCGTTGCTTGGCTGTCCGAGAGCCCATTCCATCAGGGCGATCGCTGCTACAATGGCGTTCCTGTCTGTTATGCCCTTGCTGGACATCTGCAGGGCTGCTACGTGGAGGTCGACGCATACCTTCACAAAATTCTACTGAATCGACAGGGATTCCAGGGAGGAGTCCAGAGTCAGCTAAGCAGTGCTGCGCAACCTGTTCGCTTGAAGGTGAGCTTGGTGAGGATGTAAGAGATGCTTATGTTGAGCCTTGCCACCTCCTGTGGTTGTGCATGTGTGTACTGCTATGTATTCTTCATTAATGAGCATGTGAATCCATGCCAGACCCCATGCTCCCATGCTGGAGAAGGAACACGTTACTTACCTGTAACTGTTGTACACCTGCATGGATCTGGCATGGATTCACATGCGAACCCTCCCGCCTGCCCCTCTGTGGCTCTTCTCTTTGTCCTACTGCCACTTTACGTGCTACCAAATCTAAAGATGGCTGCCAGAGGAGGGGTTTAGGTGGAGGGCAGTCATTGGCTGGGCGCAGTATAACTCAGAGCTCAGTGATTGGTTGTTAGGAGAAAGACTATTAAGAAATGAAACTGAAACTGATTTTTTCTTTTACTGAGGATTCCCAGCCTGGCGACGGGGTAAATTCATGAGAATGTGAATCCATGCCAGGCCCATGCAGTTAACTTTTTCCTTTTCATAGAACCGAGAGCCTTCATCCCCTGATGGTTTGAGTGGAATTCGATGTGTGTTCCACATTTGCTTTGATAAAGAATTGTATTCTGGGGTTAGCGAGGGAATCAAGTATTTCCCCTCCCCCCTGTAGCGGATTTCCAATCTCATTCTCCAGCCTACAGCTCTCGTATTCCTGGGCGAAATCAAGTCCCCTGACATTTCACTTTCCCCTTATTCCCCTTCTAATTCAACTCATCCTGGATGGTATTTGGAGCTAATGTTCCTGTCTCTCGATTACAGACGATTTCCTCTTTCAATGTGTCCTTTAGACTCTGAATAGCATAATTCTCTAGAATATCATCCCTTTTTCAGGGCTGATTTTACGGAAGGTGCTGCCACGCTTTTGTCTCAGGACCGGAGATGACATGATAATAATGCCACCTAATTCTCCTTCTGCAATCCCCTGATCGCCCGATGTTGCGCCCTCTTTCGTATCTATCATTTTTCCTCCCCTCATTTCCTCCAAGAGATTATCCACATTTTCCATAATGGGTTCAGTCATACCTCTTGGGGTGGGGTCTCAACATATGATAGCTTTATTAGGGCTGAGACTATTTCATTCAATAAAACAGTGTGTGATTTAAGTTCTGGCAGAATGAGCAAATTAATTTGTGGAATTTCTTTCTCTACCCAAATGAGTCTCATCTTCCCAGACGCTGACCTGAAGTTAGCGCATCCTCCCATTTATCAATTTCTACCACAGGGTGTTGGGTTAACAGTGACAGGGAGATTTCTCTATGTAGGAACTCTAATGTGGTGTCCGGGGACTGGTCTTCTTCCACCTGACCTGATGTCTCAATTGTGGGAAAACCCGGATTCAAAGCCCTGGCCTCCTTTCTCAAGCCTTCGCTCGGGGTGTCTGATTCGGTCAGTAGTGCTGAACTTTTACCATCATTTAGGGTAAGAATAGCCATTTCCGATGGGGATTGAGGGGAGGGTGGCAGGGGAAGAGCAAGCGGCATCTTCATAGTATTTTTCACAGGGGTGAAGATAAGGGGCGCGGATATCATACATCCCCGCCCCTCTCTACACTTCCCTTCGAGTTCTTGGGCTCGCCTCATATCGGAGCAAACAGATTATCAAAATCCCCCTGGTGTATAGTTTAGGGCAATAAAAACTTAGCAGAATGAATAAGCGTTACCTCGGCAGTCGCCTGTTCGCCTGCTTGCCCGCGAACACATCGAACAGGCGAACAGGCACTTGCTGCCACTTCCAGTGGCGCACGCGTGGTGGCGCGTGGCCGCCTGTTTAAATCTGATGTCGGGGCTCAGGGGGCGTGGCCACAAAATAGATTGAAGATATGAGGCAATTTAAGAGAAAATACAAATAAATATACATCAGTATTTACACTCTATTGAAAATAGGAGATAGTAATGAGTCCAAAAAGCAGTTTAGTACAAGTTTAAGTCCGTACTAGTGGATGGATTCAGAACAGGTATTCCAGGCAGGCGAATAGGCACTTGCTGGCATTTCCAGTGGCGCACCCTGTTATCCTGATCACAGGACCCAGCAGGAGAGTATAGGAATCATTGGCCCCATTCCTGTTTAAATGTAAAGACTCTTGCCCAGACTGGAAAGGCGTGTTGCTTCTAAGGTTTTAGACACACTCCATAATTTAGGCTTACCGTTAACCTTTTGGGTTGAGTTTCCAAAATGTTCAGAAAACCTCCAATGCCTTCTAGTCTGCTGGAGTGCAGGACTGCACTTTGCTGCAATTCAACACATTTTGTGGATAGCTTTGGATTTTCAAACCCTTGTTGCCAGCATCAGTGGTGATTTAGGTCTGGTTAGTCATTAAGGACATAGATAGGCTCCAAAAGCTATATATTATGCTCTGTCTTGCTCACCATCAAATCAAAGCTTTCAGATAATTAGATACTGTAAAATGCCTCAGTTACACACTGCACAGCTCAAAGCAGTCTGCACCTGCAGGGCTGCATTTTGCTGCACTTCACCTTATGGAATGATGATTGGTGCAGGACAAGGGACTAATTATAATCTTGCGTGCATTTCTACCATGGAAATAAGAAGGAAACAATACAATAATATTTTATGAAGTTGTCATGCATAAAATGGAGAAATATCTTCCTAAGCATTAGGCTAGACGTGATGCAAACCTACAAAATCATTGGAACCAAGTATAATATACTGCCGGCAAGTGATATTGTCAGTTTTGTGGAAACAGAGATGTAATTGAAACTTTTGAGCATGTGGTGATTTCTTTTAATATGTACAGGCTAAAATATTGCATGAATTCTATACGTGATGAGGCTACTATTATTTTTTCTTTTGATTTTTGGTTAATATTGAGTCTCTGATCTTAGCAGTAGTTCTGCATGTGTTGGATGTTTATCGACTGACTAATGTTGATAAATGTATTTTATTTGTTTCCCTTTTTTTGTTACTTTCTTGCTATACTCATATTTCTTTTTTCTCGAATTGTTTTATTTATATGTTCATATCAAAATATTGTGTAAGGTTTGAAAAACAAAATCTACAGTCTACATCATGAGTGCTGTTCGCATCGGGACTATTGAGAGCAGATCATTCCTGTGACACAGTGATTACTGCAACATTAAGTTCAATACTACATGTTGTGCTATGCATGTAGGAATTGCAAGCATAATTCATATCTCTAATGTGGTCACATGCTGAGGAATCATTCGCCAACTGCTAGTAGTTGCTGAACCAGTACATCTTTAAAGTCCTGAAGTCAAACTCAAACCTCTCAAGCTCCTATTGTTAACAATAATAAAGATAATCATTGCCAGCATAACTGAGACCTTCTATGATGTAGCAGACTGGGAGTAATACAATACCAAAAGCCTCATCACGAGTAGGGCGGTATTACGGAAGTACAGTTACCTTTGGCATGTGGCAGAATAAGCACTGTATCCCAACGTGTTGTGAATGTGCACACCCCTTCCACAGTAACAGAAATTCCACCTTGCAGAATTAGCACTGAAACCAGGCACCACAACTGTAAATCTGGCAACATTTGCCAGAATTACAGTATCGCTGTACAACTGGAGCTAATAGTCCTGGAGGAATTTGCGCTGGTGGAAATAGTGTCATCAGCGGAATGGGAAGCATTGCAGCAGGCATCTTGAAAAACACAATCCACCCTGAATACCCCACTTCCTGTAGCCATCCAGACCTTTAAGTCACAGGAAATATGTCCTAAGAGAGGAACAGAGAGACAGTGCCCGAGCACCCACCAGAGGAAAAGATATGGGCAGCGGAAGACTGCAATCTGGTTATTAATCAGTCAGAAGGTGATGGCCATAGGCATGGTCTGCTGGGATGTGGAGGACTGCCATAAACGGTGGAATTACCATTGGGTATGGGTGCGCTGCCTCCTCTCCCAACACAGGCAGGAGGCAATGGCCATAGGAGGCAGCACCATGGAGCCCCTTGCTTTCACTGATGTGACAGGAGAATGCAGGCACCATTCTCGACATGGAAGGGATTGAGGGAGTTGGTGGAGGGGAGGCAGGTACCATCAGCCAAGAGGCAAGAGGACCCCCCAATGAACAGTGCAAATGAACAACCAAAGAAAGTATCCCTGAGCACCAATCGGTGCAATGGACAGGGACAGATGCCAGCATGGCCAGCATCAGGCTCAGGCAGTCAGGACAACCAGTTAGGGTGCCACATTAGCCCCTGACAGGCCAGCCCCGTTGGAGAACTCCAAGTGCACCCCTGAGCTGTTGTGGAGCATGAAGGTGTGGCATGCACCCTATCTAGGTGCAATGCACCCCAATCCCTTGCTGGTGCTGGCTGTGCCAACAGGAGTGCAGGGTGCAAGGAATTTCAAAAGGGTGAGGCTGCCAAACCTGTATGTGCCGGGCCATGTAAGGCTGCCCCATGCTGGTATGGTAGCTGAGCTGTCTGGCAGTGTAGGACTCCCTGCATCTGCATGGGAGCAGTGAGTCAATCACTGACCCAAACTGAACCCTGCTGCTGGCTCTGCAGAAGCATCCCATAGAGCCATGGCAGTTCGCTGGATGATGCAACAAAATGCGCTCCACCCAGGTGTCTGGTGCCAGGGGAGGGATGGGAGTGTAATATCATATACAATCGATCCTTGTGCTGCCAAAGCCAAGTCCGGGCCTGGATGCCAGCACATGTCCATAAGAGTATGCCATAAAATGCACGTCAATGCAGAGCCACTTGCAGGCATAGGTAACCCTGCCAGCGGCACCTGCACAGACAGCTGCGAACATGCCCACCCTGCTGTGGTCACATGCAAAGGCCCATGTAAAACTATACCCTTCTAAGCACATGGGTGGGGTGACCCTCTGATAAATAGCTTGTGTGATTTGCAAGCCAATGCATGGGAATGCACGACGCCTGACAGCTTGCAATTTGTCCCCCTACAGGCTCTCAGCCAGTTCAGGATGAGGCAGAGGAGGATGAGGGTGAAGGCCCATTGATGACAGGGGCCTCCAGGGTGTCATCATCAACCACAACCACGCAAGGGCCATCCGACAGGATGGGCAGGTGCAAGGGACACCATGTCACACCAAGTCCCAGCAAAACCAGACCTTCTGGTGCCAGCGCAGGCCCTGTGCCCATCCCACATGACAGCATGCAACCTGTCTAGCAGGCCCAGTCAACAGAGGGAGACTCGGACAACCCCTCCTATGAGTCGCCATGTTTCAACCCGAACCATCCCCATACCCCACAACCCATTCTCCATCCCACTCCTGACCCCACCGTCATTCTGTGGATGGACACTATAGAAAGACGCCAGGTGCAAATGGAGGCAATTGCAAATAGACACTCCCTCCACCACCAGGCCATCCGGGACTGCATCCAGGGTGCCACACACCACATTGTGCAGTGCATGGAGCTTGACCGGGCAGAGGTGGCTGCTACAACTGCCACACTGACAATCTATGGCAAGCGGTAAGGGAGCTAACGGAAAGCATTTCTGCCTTGGCCTCACTATGATACACATCCGGGGGCCAGGGTCAGTGCATCAAGTTTGGCAACACCAACAGAGGGTTCCTTGCTGAGCACCCCTAGGCGCCATTCAGAGCAAATTCTGGACCCAAAGTTGCTGGGTAAAGTCTTGAAGGGGAAGAGGCCATGCATGTGACACTGCACTAGTAGTTAGGCACAAGGGTGTGTTGAGGTGTTGTTGTGTAGTGGAGAGAGGGAATAGTGTGTTGGGGTGGTGTTGTGGGGTCGGAGGGCGATAGTGTGTTGGGGGTGTTGAGCAGTGGGGAGGGGTGATAATGTTTTGGGGGGTTGTTGCGGGGTGGGGGAGTGTGGATAATGTGTTGGGATGGTTTTGAGGGGGGATAGTCTGTTGGGGTGATGTTGTGGAGTGGGGTAGAGGGATGACATTTCCACTTCCACATTAAACCTTTTTTTCTTCTGAATCAATGCGAGGACATTTGTCATTGTGTCTATGTGTTTAATCATAAATGTGTGAGTTCATACAGTGGTGAATGGCATGTGAATAGTTAATTCCTCAAAAATAATTGTCCATCAATTCCTGCTCTCAGCAAATGCGTACGGATGCCTCTGCCACAGGCAGTGTCATCACTCTGGAGGCAGGTATTGTGCAGCGTGGTCATTGGTCTGCTCTATACAGACCCTGGTCCTTCTGTTTGCGTAATTGTAGGCCAACTCCTGTGGTGTCTGCGGATCCCTCACAGGTGTCATGAGCCACAGCAGCTGTGGGAATCCGGAGTCTCCTGCAAGCAGAAAGTTCAGAGGCGTCAGTCCGAGTGTATTGTGTAGGCGTTGCCATTCACTGTATCATGGCAACGGGCAACATGTGCATATATATGGGGCTTCATTGCAAGGCATGTACTGATTCCACTGAACGTACATGTTGTATCTAGCGGTTTGTGGATTGTAGTGTTACCACATGCACCCTGGTCTCTTGCAGAAGATGTAATTTCCAGTCTCGATAGTTGTCATGGCAAGATGACATGGAGGCTGTTTTATACCTGTATGTTGCTCTTGTGCATGTGCCCTGATGGATGGTTACTTGGGCATCCGTAGATATTCTGGTGTCAGCGGCTCTTCATTGATGTCAGAGTGTACCTAGGTACTTGGTTGTGGAACTGGCAGGGTCATCAGTGTGGGTTATGTTGCACGTTGTGAAACATTGATTAGGGCTGCTTTATCATGTTGCATTGTGGTACCTGTATTCCTGTGTGTGTGTTGGTAGCCCTTAATGTGCATATGTGTATTCAAACAGGTTCAGTCAGCATGCACTTGTTCTGTTGGGTGCATGTTGTCATTAGTGTGGGAAGAGGGCAGATCCTACAAGCACATTACCTTGTCAGGGCATGCATTCTGCCGGTATGCCCATGCAACCCCCCATTTGGTTGGCTGCACTGCAGCACCTTGATACATTGTGTGATGTCACTTTTACCCGCCCACTACCCACGTCTGTTGTCCAATGTGCCTCCCCATGTATCCAGGCAGTGTACTATTGCATAGGTCGATGGCATCGTGGGTGTATCCAGGGAAGCAAGCACAGCAGTGTTTGATGTACAGGTCGGGGTCGCAGGTCACCTGCACGTTCAGTGAGTGGTAGTGCTTTCTGTTGCAGTACACTGTTGGTGTGCCTGGGGGGCCACCAAAGCCACATGGGTGCAGTCCAGGGCTGCAATGACATTTGGCATGAGTGCAATGGCATAGAACCGTGCCTTCATGGCATGCACCTTTGCTGGGGTGGCGAGCAGTGAGATGTAAAGCATTTTTTTCAGCACCAATTCTGCCATACGTTTCTCGCTGAATTGAATTAACATTGTAAAATCAGATCTGGGAAAGATTTTGAAAGCGTATCCTGTTGCAGAGGAGGCAAGTCGGGACTTTTTCCCAACCTAGGCAGGATATATGGGAGATGTGGCATAGCAGCCCCTGAAATCAGGACAGTACCACAAAATATGTTGGATTGGAGGACATTTTGTCAAGAATGAGTACTGTTATTTCGCATTTGGTTTACATCACTGGACATTGTGGTATTTGTACTCTTCCTTTATGAATTTTAAAGCAAAGAGGCAATTCTGCTAACAAGTGGGATCCCATATCATCAGAGACTTTGGAACATCATTCTGCTGTACTCAAAAGTGAATGATACAGTGAGAACAAACTGAACGATCATCAAAGCAACTTGGCTTGACAAAAATGCAAAGACTTCTTAAACTTTGCTCTTCACAAGTTCAAATGTACACACCCGCAGATCACAATACCCTGGATGCCATACGCTAATCTCTGATCTGAGTACTAAGCTACTGGAATGAAAACATCAGTGGGCATGTTCGTGAACAAGGTCAGAAAGAAAATATCTACATTTCAATTTGTAAGAACCAGCTGATTATGAATACCATGATGATTCTTCATGGTATTCCTAATCAGCTGGTTCCTACCAAATATGATTCGACTAAGAATTTACTTTCTACTAAGCAGACTTGATATTTTGCCTGGAAATGCTCAATCATTAAGAACAAGGGCCTTGTGGATAGTTTAGCGGTAAGTGGTAAGTCTGCCAAATTAGGGAGTCCCAGAAAATGGGTAATAATTCCATTGGGAGAATTGGCCACAGCCAAATTACCATCAGGACAATTAGCACCAAAAACCGCCAGATTTAGCCCAGTAGTAATTCCATCAGTGGAATTAATGACAGGATCTAAAAAGATAATTATGCCATAAGATAAGTGGACATACTGCTGACTTGGTGCCAACAATGTATGGGAATTCACAAAAAACACAGTGCAGTTACCTCCACCCAAAAAGAGGAGGTAAATGCAAACATGTGAGTCAAATTAAGTCACAAGTGCACCAAATGGTATATAAATGGCCACTCCTTCCCCAAATACACCTCCCAAAACCATGCTGCTACTAGCAGTTACAAATCTGGAGTTCCAGCACCTCCTGTTCTACATTGAGGTGCAGAGGCAGGAACAACAGAACCACAGACCACATGCAGCACAAAGGTGGAGGTGGCATGCAAGGTGAGCAGCCGTTCCCCATTTCAGGCCAACACCCTGGCCACTAACAGATGGGCATCTCATAACACTGTACCCACTAAACAGGGGGAGCAATGCTGAGCTACTCTACTTGGTACAAGAGGACATCCAAAGCAGAATATCCAAACTGCCATATAACAATTGCTCAAGCTTGTGCCAGTGCAACATGTTCTTACCATAGGCATCTACCAGCCCAATGTGGGCATGCTGCATGGTATGTTGCAACCCACCTTTCCTCGTGTATGGCCAGATTCTGGATTCACTAACACGGTATGCACTTCAGCTCATATCCCTATCTGCCGGCAAGGAACAGATAAATACCACAAATGTCCAATTATACACTGCAACCTACTTCCTCAAAGTCATAGCAGCCCTGGACTGCACAGATCTGGCCTTAGTGCCACCCCACAACCCCAAGCATTGAAAGAGGTTTACAGTAACAAAAAACAATGCAGACCTCACTGTGTCACACTGCTTTGCCCGCTTCCTACGTTTCACCCATGACTCCATGGTCCTGTGGAGCAGCACACTGCCTGCCTTCATGGAGACCCATAGAGGGCAACGGACATGGATCGAGTAAGTACAAATGCTGTCACACATCACAAGCACAAATGTTCCTAGAAGGGACCCATTACATTGACAATTAAATACAAGCCCTGTCACAGCCCTGTGCATGAGCATCTGCCCTTTGAAACACAACATCACAAGCACTGGTCCGTAGCATGAGGTCTGCACTTTCTTTGGGCAACAAGCCTGAGGTGTCCCAGGTAAGGGCAGTACAGTGAAGGGTGAGCACCAGCCATTGACACACCTCTTTGCCTCTTCACCTCTTCACCTATGAGCCTTTGCTTTTGCCTTCATTCCTTCTGCACCTATGTATCCCTAGCTTAGTCCTAGGTGTGGTACTCACCTATAATGATTGTAATCCTGCTCCTCATGCTCTCCTCTCCCTATGCTTGCTCCGATTATGCTACATCTTCCTCCTTAACTACCCCTATTATAAAACTCACATTCTGAAACTCCAACTTCTCAAGCTCTCTCTTAACTACTTCCTACAAAAAAAACAATGAGATAACCATACTTCCCCTAACAATGACCCACCTCACCTCTCTTCATTTGAGACTCACATTCTCTTCTCTTCCTTACCATAGCCACTGAACATTTCACTCTGGAATGCTCAGTCTGTATGCAACAAAACATCCTTTATCATTGACTATGTTCATGCCAGCCATCATCGCCTAGACCTTCTTGCTATCACGGAAGTATGGATTTCTACATCTGGCACTGTCTCTGAGGTGGCTATACAAGACTCTAAACTATACTTCATTTTCTCTCCTTGTATGACTGGCAGAGGTGGAGGCATCGTACACCTACACACTTCCCTACTCAATGCCTCTCAGACGTCCAATGCCACATCCTCTCTTACCTCTTTTGAATTCACCATCCATACTATTACTCTGAATCACTTGGTTCACATCATCTCCATCTATCACCCTCCTGGTCCCACTGGACTATTCTTTGATGAACATGGACAACTCCTTGATTATCTTTCCACTAAACATCACCTCATTCTAGTAGGTGACTTTAACATTCCCTCTCCAATCACTTCTCAGAAATCTGAACTTCAGTCTTTCCTTAGTGACCACTCTCTCCACTGTAGCCATAGCCTACCTACCCACACTGGGGATAAGTCTTTGGATTTCTTATTCATCTGGACCTCTAGCTCAGCCACTAGTACTAGTGCCACACCATTCATATTTGATTTCTCCATTGTTTCCATCACTATCTCCTTTCCACCCTCTGACCTCTCCTCATAATTTTCCTCACCTATTTCTATTTTCTTTCATTAGACAAAGGCAGAAACACAGAAACACAAGAGAGCAAGAGTCACACAAAACAAGCATGCAGCAGATTATTGCAACTAACCATATGGAACATCATGGACATATAAGTAAACTGGAAGAACTGAATAGTAATAACCTCAAGAGAAAGCAATACAATAAAATATGCAGACATAGAGAAACCATACAACAGTAGTGAAATTGCTTGAAGTTACAGGAATCAGAAAAAGGAACAAAGACATGCAGACCCTGCAGCACAAAGCGAAGGGTCATTGTTTGCAGCCAAGGACAAAGGCGGGTGGAACATTCCTGACTCCAGTGGCAAGGAGCCAACTGCAAAATAGCAGAATAAATCCTCAGAAATTGCAGACCAAATGGCTCAACGTTTGCAGTGCTCACCCACGTGGCGCAGCCAAGCTGAACAATAGCCATTTTCCCGTGGTGGGAAGAGAAGCTGTTCCCAGCGAAGCAGACAAGAACAGATACATGTGTTACCCAACAAACATTGCAAGTCACAGGCACTCTCTCACGATAGAGGGATGTACCAGTGGCAACAATTGGGACACACTAGGCCTCATTATAACCATGCCGGTCCAGTAACAACAGTGCGGTAAGCCTATCGGCACCGTTGTTTTCAGACCGGCACAGTATGACTCTGGGGTGGGTGCTGTCCCTCCCACCAAGGTCAGACCTGTTGGGTGGAACCGCGCCTGCCTGCAGAGTTTCAAAGAAGCCCCAGCGCCAGTGTCAACGGTGCTGGTGCTTCTGTGGTCCAAATTCCCTTGGAGTCCTATGGGGCTCCATAGGAATGGGGACTTTCAGAATAACCGGCGCCTGTGTTCCCGGCCGCCGGGGTTGCAATACCCCGGTGTTACCGGGAAATGAGGTGCCGGTAATTTATTATGGATCCGGCAGCAACCAGCCAGTATCAGGGGCAGGGTTACCACCAGACCTGTAATGAGACCCACAGTCTTTCTCATCACCTTGAGAAGGTACACAGAGTGCTGAGAACAGAGCGGGGTCCCAGGCCTGAGGAGATATGCTCCAGCAAATCTAGGAGCACAAATGCTAGGGTGGAGGGTATTTGGCAAGGGCCAATGGTAGTCCTGCAACCTTGCAACAATGTAATATATCGTTTAAGGGGAAGTCTCAGGTGAGACCACCTGACATGGAAGGACCAGTTAGCTAACATATATGGGTGCCTTCTATAGGTATTACCACTCCAGCCACCAAGTAGTGGGGGTTCTTAGGTTTTTGGGGAGAGGTCAAAAGTTATGACGCAATTTGGTAACAAAATCCTGCGACATCATTGCCCTTGACTGAGTCCTCTGTGATTACCGGGGGAATTGCCATTGACTGTTTGTTGAGCCTGGGCACTCTGCTGAACGGTGACTGTGTAGCATGAACCTCAGTCCTCTGGTATACCTTCTACATCTTAGATCAAGGGTCTCTCTCAGCCAGGCATCTGAGGTGAAGGGCAGACAAAGAAAAGGGCAATTCTTGTTTGTATCGCTTCAGACCGAGAGGACTGGGAGGACACAGGGACTGAAACCATTGCCAGACAACAGTTAAGCATAGCCGACATGTGTTTTCTCCCTCCGCCCCCACAGGCCATCCCCACCCTCACCAGGTAATGCCAATGTCAACAACATTGCCCCTCCTCTAAGTCATGGGATGTCATTACAACCTTGGAGGTAGCCATGCCGCTATTTGCTGCATGGCTACCCCCATTCCGGGTTCCGGGTTCCGGGTTCCGGTTCCGGGTTCCTGGAATGGGGAAATACTGGGCCATTTTGACCTTGGAGGGCCCTGTATTTCCCCATTCCAGGAACGCATCCCCATTCCTATTTGAGCCCCCATAGGGAGCTTTTTTATTTTCCTTTTTTATTTTCCTTTTTACTTTTTCCTTTTTTATTTTCCTCCTTAACAAATAGTATGTCTTCTGTTTCCATTATTCTTCTATGATTTTATTGTTTGTGCTGCTCTGTGTAAATTAATGATATTACACCATGATGGTCCATAATTGGTTGGATCACCATTTTATGAACCACAATCCATGCATGCAGTGCGGATATTATTCCATCGCCCCGCGCCCACTAGGGACGCGAGGCAATCACATGTTATTTAAGAACACCATTGCCTTAGCAACGTTTCAACACAGCAAATCCGGCAGACATAGATACCGCTCGTCTGTGCTGGGAAGGTCTGTGACCACCTGATTATAGTAAGGTATGTGCTGAAGGTGTGTTAGATCTTTGTGGCCAACACCACATATACAATCTTATTTACAAACGTTTGACTATTTCACATTCAGCTGCAGAAGGACGTGGTCCTCTTGTCCTCGCCTGCAACCTGTAATCACACGTACGCCATTATCAGCCATCTATACCATAAGCAAAACTACTTTGCTACTATTTACTACCTGCCACACTATAAAGGTACATGATTTCTTTCTACCATTTGACACAAACGCTGAATAGCTAACTGATCTAATTTTCTTAGCATTTCATTTATTTTTCATTTGTTTTTTTCTCCTTTTTTCTCCTTCCTTTTGGCATAACTATTGAAATCTCCATTGGATGGTATGTCATTCACTTTGTTATTCGCATGCAATGATGATCACATTTTCTTTCTATATGTCACATTTGAAATCTACACTTTGTGATGTACTGTGTTGTTTTAATAAGAGACTAGCCCTGACGAAGGAAATCAGTTTCCGAAATGCATTGGCATATAGAGCCTGTTTTACTCACAAGCTGTGGCAGCTGTTTCCTCACTAAGAACCTATTAGTGATTGTTCTACTGTGAATTTATTTTGATAAACTATCATTTCTAACACAACAGCGACTTTTTCATTTGTTGATTTATATTTAAGTTTGGAAAACACGATTTAATGCTTTACAACTCTGGCTAACTTCACAACCCAGGTTGGGTCAAACAGAGAGTGGCCGTGTGACTTGGTATTGTTGCCAGGTCTTTTGCTGTACATGTATTTGGAGTCAGGGTGTCACCAGACTCTTCACAGCCAGTCCCTGCACAACTTTTTTTTAACTCAATGAAACTACAAAAACTTGGTATGACTTAATTCTAACAAATCTAACTTAGTGGTGCCCATTCAATTTTCTCTTTTGCCCTATCATGCAACTTACCAAGCAGCAAGACACGTCGTCCAGCATGTCGTCCATGTATCGTGGTAGCGTGGAGTTCCACAGGACCATAGAGTCATGAGTTGATCCGGGATATTGGGCACAACAATATGTGATGATCTTGCTGGCGTCACATACCATCTGCACATTGATGGAGTGGTATTGCTTGCAGTTGCCGTACACCACCTCCATGGCATGCGGGACCACCAACTCCATGTGGGTGCATTCAAGGGCACCTATACAATTTGGCATGCCTGCCAGTGCATGGAAGCCAACTTTTGTATCAGAAATCTGGGGAGTTTGTGGTAGGGATATGTAGTCCCTTGTGTGCTTGAGGAGGGCATCCAGCACTTGGTTCAGAATGCGAGAAAATAAGGGTTGTAATATGCCATCCATATGCCCCACTGTGTGATAGAAGGTGCCCGTGACAAGGAAATGGAGCACCAACACTACCTCCAGTAGAGGGGGATAGCAGTGTGTATTTCAATGAGGCTGACATTGTCATTGTGTATCATGTCCACGATGGTGGTGATGGTGTCCCGGTCCAGATGGTACAGGGTATGGATCTGCTCAGGAGTTAGGTTGAATGGACTGGCTCTGACGCGAGGAATTGGGGGCTGCCTGCGTGGTACTGCTGGCTGCACTGATGGGGCATGGTGGGCCTGTCTCACCCTCCTTCGCCTCCTGTGTCTCCTCTGTGGTGCCTGCTGTTGATTTTGTTGTTGTTGCTGGTGTAGCAATGCAAACATGTCCTCCATCCCCTGTATTGCTACTACTATTGGAATCATCTTGGTGTGGGAAGGGGTGTGGCGTGTGGGTGTGCTCCTTTTGTGCTGGCCCAGACTCCATTACCTCCACCTGTGCTGATTGTGTGCACCTGTGGCAGTTGGAAACACTGCACATGGCATTTTACAGTTGGTTAACGATGCTGGTATTACCGGCATGCCGGTATCCCCTATTAGCGCCTTCATGATGCTGGTATTTGCATGTCCGCCTGACTTGTGATTTCCTACCATTAGCAGCATGCCGTTATTGCCGCCATGATGGGCCATGAGCCCGCGCCTATGCTGCTATTAGTGGGGTCTTAAGTCGGAATAGCCCGGAGCGATATTACCGGCATCGTTTTTCCATTACCTCCAACCTCGTAATGACCCCCTTTGTCTCCGACCACTACAGCATCCAACACAGAGACCGGCTGCACAAGACAGGCGGAGGCCTCGCAGTCATCCACAAGACCTTGTGGCCCTGTACTATACTTGACGTCAACAACATTGGGTCCTTCAAAGTCCTCTCCTGTACTTCCCTCCCTCCATGATGGACACAGTCACCTTCCATCTCTTCTACAGACAACCCAAACCTAACACAGCCTTCATGAGAGACTTCACCGACCTGTGCTGCCACCATGTCCCACACGCACCTTAACAACATCTTTCTGGGTGATTTAATTCTCCCAGGAAACAAGGCCACCAAACCGATAAAGAAAGCTCTTCTCTGCCTGCTACACACCCTAAGCCTGTTGGGTATTTTGTGGATATTTGGGGCTTTGCAGTATTTTCTTACCGCCAAAATACCTTTAGCAATAATCACTCTCTGTATTCATATTGGGTCACACATGACAATAATACATTGCATTATTTCAGAATTCAGACCAATTTAGATGATATGCGCGGTAGTTTGCGTGATTGGTTGGTATAGTGGTTGGTTTATTTGTGGCCCCAATATCCAACATCCCTTGTTTTTTATCTAGATTGTTCTTGATCACTAGAGAGACATCAGGCCTACATTTTAGGGATACCACATTTTCAGTGTTAGTGTTGTGTGCCACCATGGGCTATTGTGGTATTTTTGTGGTAATTTCCACTACCTTATATACGCTAGGGAACTATGTCGAGAGAGTCTCTCTTCCCGTTGACTCATGTACCTCCAACAGGCTATGCTACAAACAGTCACTCACAACTGTCCATACTGAATAGAATCATGCACACATCTGCTTTAAAATGACAATTGTACTGTTTAAAAATCTACCTACATTTAAACCTTTCCCCATGCAAAATGAAAGAGAGAAATAATACACACTAGCTATCTGTTTTCAAATATTTTTGTATTATAGAAATTTCTTTTAAACACAGTTTAACTTTTTTACAGAAATAAATGAAATGGTACAACATTATTTGTGATAAAATGAACAGAGAGCTGCGAGAATATATTCAATTGGTAACATTAAATATGCTGATAAGAGACTGACACTCCCTCTAAGACACTGACTGAACAGTTTCGCACACTTTCGCAAAGCTCCCACTAGCTTCTGTAATTACCTTATCTGTTCAGCATGAGTTTTCTCCGGCTATTCTCTTTCTGAATTTGGCTCCCTTGAATATCAACCCCAGTGAGAACAAGCGTCTGCCGTTCTCAAATCGGGGTTATTGCCTGGAACTGTCAGCTTTTGCAGCAGGAATGCCCCAGCCAGGATAGAGATCCTTCTCCCAGCTCTGCCAGATGTTGCCTGCCTTCCCCCTCTTCTCAAGCTTCTCCAGCAAAGTTCTAATCACAGACTCTAGCATGATACTTGCTATGACGCTGCTCCAATCAGAATCAATCATGTCATCTCCTCCCTCACTACACAATGGCTCACTTCTACAGTGGCAATTGTAACAAACTGATTTCCTGTTCCTTCGAGCTATTTGCTTCCTGTAGTTATGTGGACAGAGCAACAGAGAAAAAAAATTGAATGTGCATTTAAAAGTTCACTTTCAGAGTAGGCCTAATTCTGCAGCGGAGACACATTTTTATTAGTGGATTATGTTAAATGAAGTTTTATTAGTCAGGTTAGTTATTAATAAGGTTAGTTATTCATTTTCAAATGTGTCTCTTGCAACATAGGCATTTCAGGTGAAAAATAGTGTGCATTTTGTATGTGCAGATGTGTGCTTTTAACTGTAAAAATGGATTTGCATCTGATATGTAAAAATCGTTTTTGACTGAATAGCCTGTCTTTACTTATATGTCCATGTTACTCTGGCAACACATATAGCAAGGCACCACACCCATGTAGTGGTGCTGCATAAAAAATTGCTACCTGTGCAGTAGTGCTGTACTCTGTGCTGTAACACGCCAAATATCCTTACATACCCTCCCTTTGTTTTTAGAACTTGGCTACGATCCAAGCCAATTCCTAAAAACAACTTGTTCTTTTTCTTCTTTTAAAATGCATGTGTATTGGGATATCTTTCTCTTCCTGACGTAGCTACTAAAATCAGTAACATTTTCATTTTTACTGATAGCACAATCAACCATCCACCCATGATTAGCACCAGGACAGCCAAACCCACTATTGAGCGTTCCCCCCAGGTTCCCCAATTAAATCTTTCCACTTCTGTTATCCCCGTGTCTTTCTTTGTGATTCAATAAATATTCCCCATCCGGATCTATTTGAAAAGTATCCCTTTGAAAAAAAATCGATATTTTCCACTTGGCTTTCCCAAACATCATTTGTTACATGAAACAATGTTAACCCCCCAATTGACACAATTGTATCCTTTGGAACCTGTAAATAAAAAACATTATATTTCACCTGTTTAACCACGTATGTTCCATGGTTTAAATGTACTACCGTCATGTTCTTTAAACAGGTGCTGACCAACCATTTACCTCTGACCATCTTAGCCTGTGGCAGTTCTTCACTCCCCATATTGCTAATAATCACTTCACATCCTTCTAATATACTTGGGTCAGATTTCAAACCACAAATAGCATCTGTGGCATCAGGAACAAACGGTTTACCTGGACACATATAATTTTGTTCTTTAAATTTGACACATGTTTCCAGGTTTGGTATTAAATAAACTTCAGGTTCCCATGACTGAAATGCCACCACTTCTGGAGTCTTAATCTTAATAAATGTGTCCTCTTGCCAAAATCCCACGTTGTGTACCCACTTCGTTTGATAAATAAGTTCAGGAGTTACATGTGGGATGCATAGCGAAAATCCGATCTCTAGTCTTTCCAAGTCCACGTATAATGGCATTGCATTACCCATTTCAAATGCAATTTTTACCTGTATCATATCAATTTCCCTCCTGGTCAATCTTTCTATCATTTGACGAATAATATCCTGCGAAACAAAATACAAGGGGATATGTCCTTGAATCAATTGTGAAACTGCAGTTTGAACTTCTCTCATATAATTCGTTAATAGTCTATCAACAGGACTCATTATGTTCAATATTTCATTTAAAGTTCTGTCATGCTTAAGTATTATTTTAGTCGCCCGTTGCATCACATTCGCTTGTTCATTTAGAATGATTGCAGTTTCATTTATGAATCTTACTTGTTAATCCAGTCCCCCTCTAATCCCATTTAATGTTTTTTGTATTATTTCTAGGTCAATACTCAGTTGTTGCACTTTAGTACTCAGTGTTCCTACCGAAATAGAATTGGCTGTTGATATTGGGGTACCTATTATGGCTCCAACTATAGAAATTACCAATGATATCGCGAGCATCACCGCACCTCTCTTTCCTCTCCTCTTCTTAATGTCTGCTGAATTCACAAATGTTTTCTCCAACTGCATTGATATATCTCTTATTGACTGCTTAGCGTCCTCTTTTCTTATTTCCAGCCACTCTTTAGTCTGTTCAATCTTAATTCCAGTATTGTTCAAATGTTTTTCAATCAAAATCTCAGGATTCAATAGTATGTAGATATTTTGGAAAATCATCCTTCTATCACTCATGATGAATCCTGGTGCTTCTTCCACCGCGATACCAGATGCTGGTCCAGGTTCAATGACAACCCGTGCTTCTGAATTCTTGAAGATCCCTCCAAATATCATCATCATTAACCATATCATTGGTATCATCTATCATCTTCAATGCTGATCGCTTTGCAGCCTTGGTCTTCACCCCTCTTTGGGGCTTTCCCGGAATCCGTCCACGTGGGCTCCAGGACTCCATCGTCTCCCGTGGCCTCTGATCCCGGAACCTCTGACCAAATAATGTTAATTTTCTAAATCAAATAGAAAATAAACAAATTAAGGACATAGCACAATACTAACTTCACCCTTTTGCCAAAAATAAAACATGCTTGGTAAAAACATTTCGTTTTTTTTTTTTCTTCTGAAATTAAACACAAGTTAACAAGAAAACAAGCATATATAAAACAGTATTCAATATTTAATACATTTTCTCTCTGCACACCAACCATGAGCTTCCATTATATATTTATTTATTTATTTATTTATTTATTTATTTTATATTATATATATTTACATATATTACAGTGTTTATGTGCCATTATAACAATCAACTTTTTAACTTCTCTGACACTGCCTCCTGATTGTACCCATTTATTTTCTCTTTTTGTGTTCAAGGGACTTTATCTGTTTCTACATGCTCAAGCTGCCTGATCTCATGTCTGGGATGGCATGGTTTGATTTGATTTACATGGACGAACTGCTCTATTGCCGTTTCACCTTCATTTTTCAAAATTTTATAAACTACAGGAGAGACCTTATCTATAATTCGAAATGGCCCCTGCCAGGCTGCTAGAAATTTAGAATTTTTCTGTTTACTTTTTCCAAAATGAAACTTGTACACCTGATCCCCAACACTGTATTCTCTCACTGATGTTATTTTATCATAGTATGTTTTAGCACTGTCAGCAGCCCTTTCCAGATTTCTCTTCACAAAAGCAACTGCATGTTGCAAATGCTTCCTCAGTTCATCAATGTACTCATGAACTGTGGATGCACTCACAAGTGTCTGCTCATGTGTTCTGTATAGTAGGTGTTGTGGTAACACCATTTTCCTACCTGTCAAGACCTCATGGGGGCTAACACCTGTTGCTTTGGCAGGAGTTGATCTGATTGCCATCAAAACCAACGGTAAACGTAAATCCCAGCTGGAACCTGCTTCTGCCACAAATTTCTTTAAAATATCCACAACAGACCTATTGCTCCATTCAAATCCACCTGAAGAGGCCGCCCGATATGCAATATGTAGTTTCCTTTTCACACCCAGTATTTGCCATACCTTACTCATTAGAGTACTTGTGAAATGACTTCCTCTGTCTGACTCAATTCTTTGTGGCAACCCAAACCTTGAGAACACATGGTTCACCAGCAATGTAGTTGCTGTTTGCGCACTACAATCTGGTGCAGGAATGCATTCAATCCACTTTGACATCAAACATACCACACTTAAAATATAACGGTTTCCTCTGCTCGACCTTTTTAAAGGCCCTACTTAGTCTATTTGCAAATCAGACCATGGAAGAGTTAGGCCTCTTTTCATTAATGGGGCTCTATGCATTGGTGAAGCAGGTTTAAATTGGGCGCATACTAGACATCCTCTAGTATATAATTCCACATCTTGGGACATATGTGGCAGTAAGCATAATCTTTTAGTATTTCTAATGTTTTTTGTGAACCTCTATGGCCTGCAGTTATGGCATCATGTGCATGGTGTAGCATTAGCCCTCTGAATGAAAGGGGTACCACCCACTGTATTTGTCCTGTTATGGACTCTCTAATCATGAGACCATCCTGTAATCTAATTTGTGTTGTGTTCTTTAATAGCACCCTCAACTCTTCTTTTCCCATACAATCATTTTCTGTTAAAGGATGTTGTTCAGGATCTATCAAATGATTATAATAGATTCCCAAAATTCGATCATTCTTTTGTGCCTCAATCAAATCTTGGTCTGGTGTGTCATGACTCCACTGTACCACTGGTTGACCTACCTCCTTTGGTGCTTTAGAACGTGTTACTGCATCAATTTGTATTTCACCCATTACATAATCAATAGGTAGCAATTCTCCCATCACAGCCCCAATTTTAGCCAGGTGGTCTGCCTTATCATTTCCCTCCTTATCCTCTCCTGGTGTTTTTAAATGCCAACAAATTTTTCTCCAGTATATTGTTAAATTATTCATTGACACCAATTTGTCTATGGCTTGTATCATTTTTCCATGTTTAAGTGGCTTTTTGTTGTATGTAACCATGCCTCTTGCTTTCCAACCAGGCAAATACTCCACAAAGCTATTCCGTGCATAGTCAGAATCAGTCACCAGGACAATTTCACTGAACTTTTTATCAACTGCAGTAGCAATTGCTTTATAAACGGCTGCCAATTCCGCCACCTGACTACTCCTAGCTCCAATCCTCATCCCTATACTGGGGACGCCTTCACATTTCAACCAGACATTTCCTATTCTTGCCACTAATTGTTTATTACTGTCATTTTCAATGTGAAAAGCACAACCATCCACATATACAGTTGGCAAATCCTTGCATGTTTTTTCATCAAAAGCTTTGTGCGGTGATTGTTCAAATTCCTGCAAAATAGTTTCCACTTCCATTTCATTTGGTATTTGTTCAGCTGTGTAGTCATGTAAGTCATGTAAGTCAGCTAACCCTTGAGCAATTGGATTCTTTTTATTTTGTCCATATCTCACTTCTACAGGAAAACCTTGTAATGCCAGCGTCCATGAAGTGATTCTGGACTGCGCTAGATTACCTGATCTAATTCTTTTACTCTCTAAAAATTGCAAAGGTTGATGATTTGTTTCAATAATCACCTTTTCTCCCTGAACAATGGGGTGGAAATGTTGTAGCGCCCACACAGTGGTTAAAAGGGCCTTTTCACATTCATTAAATTTCATTTCAACTTGGGAAAATGCCTTACTTGCATAGGCAATGGTTTTGTGATTCAAATCGTGTTTTTGTGATAACACTGCTGACATACAATGTTCAGAAAAACCTATTTCTATAAAGAAATCCCTGTCCTTTATGGGATATGCTAAACATGGTGCCTTTACAAGACATTCCTTTAATTTAGCCACTGCATCAGACTGCTCTTTTTCCCATTTCCAGAGAGTATTCAGTTTAAGCAGTTTAGTCAATGGTTGAGTGATTTCTGCATAATTTTCAATGAACTTTCTGTTATAGCCTGTCATCCCTAGTAAACTTTTTACTCCTTTCACATTTTTAGGATCTTTTAATCTTTGTATGGCCTCTTTTTTCTTCTTTTGTGGATTTAGCCCATGTTCAGTCACTTCATGCCCTAGAAAGTTCACTTTTTTCTTGCACCATTGTGCTTTTTGCATAGATACTTTGGCGCCTGCTTTCTGCTTTCTCCATTATTTTTTGCAACAATTTCTCATTAATGGAACTCCTTTCATGTCCAAGCGCTAATGTGGCTTTTATTGTTTTAAAATAGTCATTTATACCAACATGAACCCATGGTTGCTCATCTTCCATGTGTATTTCTGCCAGAGTGGTAATGTGTTTTTCTGAATCTGTTTTAGGAGCAATATTCTGTTTGCATGTTTTCTCTTTTAAATAAAAACGTAATGTGTGCTCATCTATGGCAGTCTGCCAATTTTTCCTTGGGTCCAAGTATATTTGTACAGGTAGTTTTTCATTGTCGCTCTGCATTTTGTCTTGACACATTAATATAACAGTGACACTAGGTATGCAACTATTCTGGAGATATACCTCCACAGCATCATTTGTTTTGGCAACGGTGTGACATTCATTTATTTTGCTGTTTTGTGATTTTAGTTTCTAAGGCCTCAATGGTTTTTCGGTTAAGGACCACAGCACTCCATTCACCCCATCTATGAGAGGAGACTATCTTTTCAGGCAATCTGTCCCCATCAGAAATGGAATTTCACAAATAGATGTGATCAATACCTCTTGTTTCATTCTGTGCTTTCCTATTTTTATGTCAACCTCAGTTACACCTATGATGGGCACCTCCTCCCCATTAAAGTTATGCACTGGACCTTGATTTTCCTTCACTGTGATCTGACTCTGTGGGGGTCTCCCTTCATTGATACTCTTTACCAGCTCCTTGGACACAATTGTGGCCTGTGCGCCAGTGTCAATCATAGCAAAGGTGTGGCATTTTTCTTCTACAGTGATGGGTGCATAATATCTGTCCTCAACTTCCTCTAATACACATAAGAAGTGTGAATTCTTACTGATTTCAGGGCTCACCTTTCTCAGGCCTTTTTCACTTTTGGCTAAGCACATTGGTAAATGGAAAGACATTTATTCCTCCTTTTTACCCATTTCTGCGTGAGAGACTTTATTCATTTCTCCATGATCAGAGGTTTTTTGGAGTGTGGCCACTGTTCGCCCATCCATCTGGGTAACATCAGAGACCACATTACAACCTTCCAACTGAACATGTGTAACAACATCATTCAGCAATTTGTCATTTTTTAATTATGTGCATTTGTGATCATTTAGTGTGATACCAGCCCTTCCAGCATCTTCAAAAATATGTGGCTCAAAGAATTCTTCAGGTGATTGACTTGTACCCTCCTTTTGAGTATTTCCTTTTTCTGCCTGTGTTTGGTCATTGTTTTGCTTGCCCAGGGAAGGAGCTATAGCATCCCCACTTACTCCCTGTTCACTGGTAATCCCCATGCATGAGTCATTTTTCTTAAATCTGTCCCTTTGTTCTTTTGGAATTCCTAATGTTTCTTTTTCATTTGTGCAAATCTTTACTGTTTTATTTAGCTCTAGGTTAAACCGTACCTCTTTTTTAGAAGTATTTGCACTTTCTGTCACAAGTTCATTTACTGGCACTTTCATTTTTAATTCATTAGGCATCTCAGAGTCGTTATGCAAAATTATATCAGAGCAATCTGTCATTTTGGCACTGCAGTTATCATGAGTACTTAGTCACTTTTCGGAAGCCCCCCGGTCATTGCTATGGCCATCAGCCCCCTCTTTGGAAGGTTGTTTTTGCGCTGCATAGAGCTTTCCTATTTGCTCAGCTAACATTTTCACTTGGGCCTCAAGGCACTGGAACCTTTCCATCTCTCTAGAATCCTCTTTCTGTGGCCTAGGTCGATATTGGTTGTTTTCCCCCCGATTGGATCTATTCTGATACCTCTCAGGTGATTGATGTCAGTTGGGATGGTTTCTGAACTCTTGATTCATTTGTGGAGGGGAGCGGGTTGCACCCATCCTTTGATTATAGTCCCCTGGTGGGGAATCATTGTACTGACGTGGATTGTAGTTCATGTTTTGCCTCATGTCCTGTCTCTCAGATTGTGGGTACTGGCCCCTATGTTGATTTCCATTATCAGTAAATCGATCCACATATCGGGGTCTATCCTGATTACCATATATCATGGTGTTGGGATCAAATCTGCTCTGTGTCCCCAATGACTGGTAGGGACCATCATTTCTTTGATCTTGATTTTGTCTCTGGTTATTGTTCATACCTGCCATATCAGGCCGATATCCTACCCGGGGTCTGTCCCCTAAATACCTAGGGCTGATGTAGCTCTCCCTATTACTAGGATCATGTGATTGGAACATTGGTACAGGAAATGGCGATCTTTGTTGATTACCCCTTTGTTCAGGTGTCACATTATTTTTACCTTGGCTTTGAGCAGACTCAAGGGACATTTTGGCTGACCTGATTTCCATTACTGTGGCTGAGGGTTCTTTAGATTTAGGTCTAGTATCTTTCATTTTATCACTTTCTCTACCCTGACAATAGAGTACCTCATATAGTTTTGTGCTTTGATGTACCATCCATTCAAGGGACTTGTCACGGTCAAATTCACGGACCAATTGGGATATGATGTCTTTCTGTAGCCCATAGA
Source organism: Ambystoma mexicanum (assembly GCF_040938575.1). Taxonomy (NCBI): domain Eukaryota; kingdom Metazoa; phylum Chordata; class Amphibia; order Caudata; family Ambystomatidae; genus Ambystoma; species Ambystoma mexicanum. Next base: position 940,133,111 of record NC_090926.1, on the reverse strand, counting down.
AGTATGCAGTTTTAAACTCATTGGAATTTGGGTCAAAAGATATATCAAAGCGAGAAAATGCTCTTTTTAAGTCTTGTAAAAATTGGCGAGGGGATGTATTAGGTCCACCAGTGATTGTGTAAGCGACTTTCTTTGCCTCCTGCAATGACTGAAAAGGAGAAAAATGACACCTCATTTATTTTTCAAACTCCACCCAGGTCATATTCTGCTGTTCATTTAATCCCCTTATGATGCTGGCCGTCGGGGCATCTAAAGTTAAATGAAAATATTGTCTGTACTGTTCCTTAGGTATCTGGAGTGCTTTAAAAATGTCATGCACCGCTTCTAAGTGACCCTCAATGCAGCATTCACCTCCCTTTTTAAATGGTTTGATCAGGGCTTTAATGGATTTCATTATTTTTATGGGGCTACTTGTTGCAATGCATGGAATTGCACTATTTTGTGATCCAATCCTGTTTTCAGGTGTATGAGATTGGTGGCTGCCCCCAATGGGAGTATCAAATCCCCCAAGGGCGCTGCAACCAAGTTCAGTCACCGGCCCAGTCACTGGAGCACTAGCTCTTTGGGCAGAACTAGAATTCACCTCCACTCCATTGAATGTGGTACCCTGCCGCCTCTCCTGGGACCTGGGAATGCACATTTGCTGTTCTAAGTCCTTACACTTTTTAAGGAGTCTGTTTGCTTCATTTTGCAAATAGTTGTTTTCATCACTCATCTTATTAATCACCTCCTGCATGTCGCACATTTGCATTTGGCATTCATTGAACTCTTTATTTCTCTTGTCTCTTTCTTGAGTCATTTTAATCATTTCTTGTTCTGCACTCTGGAGATCACATTCTTTTTCACAATGTTCTTTTTGTAAAATCTGCATTTCTGAAACATCCTCATCTTTATCCTGTCTAATTTGGTCCACTAAGGCTTTTAAGTGTACCAATTCTTGCTCACTATCCTCAAATTGTTTCTTGCTTTTGGATAACTGAGCATCAAAGTCTCTGCATTTTAATTGCATGTCTTTTTGGCATACATCAAATTCTGCTCTTAACATTTCCTGATTTTTACTTTCCCCATCTAATTCAGTCTTTAACCTGTTATTTAGCTGGGTATCATTTTCCTGCATTCGCAGGGACTTATTCAAAATAAACCATATTTTGCCGCATAGCCGTATTAAACAGTCTTTCTCTGCACTTTTATCGGCTGCATTCAATAATCTTGTAAGGCAGACCTGAATTATGCTGCCTTCTGCAAAAATATTGTCTAGTTTTTCTTTCTGCACCTCACCCTGAATGCGGTCACGCCATTCTAAGGTGCTGTTCGACGACCACGTCCCATGTGCAAACAACTTTGCCTCTAAATATTGCACTAGGTCTGAAAATGTGGTTTCCCTTTGTGACATTCTGAAATTTGTTTTTAGTGGCACACTGCTATTATAAAATGGGTTCCCTTTAATGTGCAAATGGCAGTGTGAGACACGCTTGCCACGCCCAGTAGGTACTCTATGATCACTTTCCCGGCCTGCAACGCACCATAAATATGTTGGGTATTTTGTGGATATTTGGGGCTTTGCAGTATTTTCTTACCGCCAAAATACCTTTAGCAATAATCACTCTCTGTATTCATATTGGGTCACACATGACAATAATACATTGCATTATTTCAGAATTCAGACCAATTTAGATGATATGCGCGGTAGTTTGCGTGATTGGTTGGTATAGTGGTTGGTTTATTTGTGGCCCCAATATCCAACATCCCTTGTTTTTTATCTAGATTGTTCTTGATCACTAGAGAGACCTCAGGCTTACATTTTAGGGATACCACATTTTCAGTGTTAGTGTTGTGTGCCACCATGGGCTATTGTGGTATTTTTGTGGTAATTTCCACTACCTTATATACAGTAGGGAACTATGTCCAGAAAGTCTCTCTTCCCGTTGACTCAGGTACCTCCAACAGGCTATGCTACAAACAGTCACTCACAACTGTCCATACTGAATAGAATCATGCACACATCTGCTTTAAAATGACAATTGCACTGTTTAAAAATCTACCCACATTTAAACCTTTCCCCATGCAAAATGAAAGAGAGAAATAATACACACTAGCTATCTGTTTTCAAATATTTTTGTATTATAGAAATTTCTTTTAAACACAGTTTAACTTTTTTTACAGAAATAAATGAAATGGTACAACATTATTTGTGATAAAATGAACAGAGAGCTGCGAGAATATATTCAATTGGTAACATTAAATATGCTGATAAGAGACTGAGACTCCCTCTAAGACACTGACTGAACAGTTTCGCACACTTTCGCACAGCTCCCACTCGCTTCTGTAATTACCTTATCTGTTCAGCATGAGTTTTCTCCGGCTATTCTCTTTCTGAATTTGGCTCCCTTGAATATCAACCCCAGTGAGAACAAGCGTCTGCCGTTCTCAAACTGGGGTTATTGCCTGGAACTCTCAGCTTTTGCAGCAGGAATGCCCCAGCCAAGATAGAGATCCTTCTCCCAGCTCTGCCAGATGTCGCCTGCCTTCCCCCTCTTCTCAAGCTTCATCAGCAAAGTTCTAATCACAGCCTCTAGCATGACACTTGCTATGACGCTGCTCCAATCAGAATCAATCATGTGATCTCCTCCCTCACTACACAATGGCTCACTTCTACAGTGGCAATTGTAACAAACTGATTTCCTGTTCCTTCGAGCTATTTGCTTCCTGTAGTTATGTGGACAGAGCAGCAGAGAAAAAAAATGAATGTGCGTTTAAAAGTTCACTTTCAGAGTAGGCCTAATTCTGCAGTGGAGACACATTTTTATTAGTGGATTATGTTAAATGAAGTTTTATTAGTCAGGTTAGTTATTAATAAGGTTAGTTATTTATTTTCAAATGTGTCTCTTGCAACATAGGCATTTCAGGTGAAAAATAGTGTGCATTTTGAATGTGCAGATGTGTGCTTTTAACTGTAAAAATGGATTTGCATCTTATATGTAAAAATCGTTTTTGACTGAATAGCCTGTCTTTACTTATATGTCCATGTTACTCTGGCAACACATATAGCAATGCACCACACCCATGTAGTGGTGCTGCATAAAGAATTGCTACCTGTGCAGTAGCGCTGTACTCTGTGCTGTAACACGCCAAATATCCTTCAAAATCCTCTCCTGTACTTCCCTCTCTCCATGATGGACACAGTCACCTTCCATCTCTTCTACAGACAACCTAAACCTAACACAGCCTTCATGAGAGACTTCACCGACCTGTGCTGCCACCATGTCCCTCACGCACCTTAACAACATCTTTCTGGGTGATTTAATTCTCCCAGGAAACAAGGCCACCAAACCGATAAAGAAAGCTCTTCTCTGCCTGCTACACACCCTAAGCCTCACACAGCACACAAAAGACACAACACACAAGAATGGTAACAACATCGACCTAATTATCACCACACTGCTTTTCCTCCACTATAGCTATCCTCTCCCTCTTGACTAGTCTAAAAACCTGTCCATGCTTTTCAACATCCAGCACATCACGCCAGTCAAGCACTCCCATCAGAAACCCATTGGAAAAACCTTCAGGTCCTTCAAGAAATTCCCGGTGGAAGCCCTCACGTAAGACCTTGCCAGCCTCCACCTCACATGGACCGAACACCCCTAACCGAACTGCGTCTCTCTGTACTGGAAACACTCAACACCACCCTATCACCCTCCATCAACCAACATGCACCTCTGAAACAACACACCTGCAAACCAAATCCATCAGCACCCTGGTACACGCAAGAACTCAACCTCAGCAAAAGATTAATCAGGAAAAAAGAAAAAACCTGGTGCCACTCCAGGACCGCATCCGATCTTGCGCTCCGCAATGAACTCCAAGCAACATGCTGACATCTTATCAACACAGCCAAGGCCTCCTACTATCAGAGCACCATAAGAAGAGCTGACAACAAAATCAGAGCCCTCTTCAAAGCAGTCAAGCACTGCATCAACCCACTACCCGACCCTGCCATGCCACACTCCATCAAAAAAATACACTGCCATCAACACCTTCTTCATTGGCAAAATCGAAAAACTCCACAGGATTCAACAGCACATAGACACTATTTTTTGTTTAGTTAGTTTATTATGTTATTACATTTGCTTTCCTTGTATTTGCTGCACTAAGTGTGGGTGAGGGAGCCTGGCCTGCCTTCCGGACTACCTGTGCTCCTTCCCGGTCTGTGCTGACAGTCCGCTTTCCTTTCTTACTGGCACTTGGCTACCTGCAGTCTGCTTTCCTCTTCCATTGCAGCCTGCTTGGGATTGGACTACGTTGATACCATATGCAGGTTTAATAGATGTACTCAGTGTGCTGAAGTTTTGCCAAAGTTAAGCCATCTTGGCCCGTCTTGGACAGGCCATAGACGGAAAATAGGGAGGAAACCTCTTCAACCGTATAAAATATTCCAGCTCAGCCCTGCTCAATTTGGCCCCTAGTGAAATGGTGCTGCCATCTGCAATGCCCTACACTGCCCTGACATCTGACTTTACTGCACTGAGATGCGATGTAAGCAAGGTAAAATGCTTACTTTTGAATGCCACATGCAGCTGACTGCTAGGACTTGTTTAGGGATGTGTCCACTGATCTCCGTTCCATCACAAAAACGTGACTACAGAAAACATCAGACCATCCTCTAGTCCAAGGTTTTCCACCAGCCTATGGCATCTGGCATGCTGACAGAGACTCAATCCATACTGTTGGAGGATTAGCTGTTATATTTCGTGCAGCCCTGTCATGCACCTTAATACAATGTCAGCAATGGTTTTAGATGGAAACACTATTTGTGTGTAGCAATCTGTCTTCGACTGAAACCATATATGCCCTGTTAGTGTACGGCCCCACTACTCATGACGCAGAATTTATGCTACCTATTGTCTACTCTTGCAGCCAATCTTAAGCATCACTATTCAGGCATGATCATTCTTGACGATTTTTATTTGCACTCCGTGAATGTCACCCCTGCCAGAATGGACAGCTTTCTGCAGTCAATGTATGACTTGGACCTTCCACAACATATCAAAGTCCCAGCTCATAGACAGGGCAACAGGCTGACCCTATGTTTGTTTCTGCTTCAACTCTGACAATTGCCTTCAGCCCTTTCAGTGTTTTGTAGACCGATTATTCTGTTATTCATTTTTTAATAAATGCTTCAAACCCCCAAGCTCTTCCGGTTCAGATTTCTGTGCCTAAACGCAAATTTCCACAGTTCACCCAGCAGCAATCTCAGCTGCACTGAAATCTTTCCGCCCCATACAGTACTCGGATCTTTCTCAGCTGTCTCTTGTATTTAACGACATAGCTGACCGCTTGGCTAAACCCTAAGCCCATCCATCCGAACCTGTGTTCTCCTTGCATCTAGGTGAGCTTTGCATATGTCACAGACAAACTGAAAGAGAAAAAACGTGTTGATTTTTCTGTATCAGTCAGAATTTCCTTTAGAGAGGTGACAAGAGCATCTCAGCAAGCCCTAATCAGAGCAAAACGTTCCTATTTCTCTGGTCAAATCGCAGACGCCCTCAATCAACCAAAGGAATTGTGTAAAATTGTAAAGTTTTTTTCATTTTTTCATTTAGGTCTTCCTTATGTATCTTTGTGTGACTCTAACTTTTTTATCGATAAAATTGACCTTATTCGCCACACACTTTTGTCTTCTCCCTCCAATTTCCCATCTTACAATCCAATGGGCCTCATTACGAGGTTGGAGGTAGCCATGCCGGTTTTGCAAGCATGGCTACCCACAGACTCGGCTCCGGCACCAGCAAAAGGGGAATTACTGGGCCATTCCAACCTCAGCTGACCCGGTAATTCCCCTTGCGCTGGTGCTGGAGCTGGTATGTCCCTATTCCCATTGGAGCCCCCATAGGGTTCAATGGGAATGGGGAGGATGGTAGCAGCGGTACTGTTCATAACGGTACAACTGCTACTATCATTTTCTGCTCGCAGGTGCTAGTACGGTGAAGTGGGAGAATGGGATAACACCCTCCCCCCAATCTCATCCAGACCATGGCCTAGGGGATCACGGCCCAGACACCCTCCACAAGATGAGTTCGCTATTTGCCAGTCGACAAAAAACCTTGGTTCAAGAACTTACACATAAGAGGAATATGCCCACCTGTAAGATCAACGCCAGGCCCCATGGCTCAAGATGATACCTGCATAATGGAGGAACTCGACTAGAGCAATGACTACAAGTATCGACATCGTTAGAGATGCCATGACTACATAGCCAACAGACTAAAGCACACGTGCCACCATGCACACTGGTCACTCAAACACCAACCTACACGACGAACATACTCAGTGTTATGACGTAGCAGACCGTCGCACTCACGGACGTGCATCTTTTTTTATTTTCCACATAGGCCTTCTACAGCACCGCAGAAACGCAAGACGCCTGAAGAGATTGTGTATATGCTTGCTGATGCTTCCTTGCCTCCTATCTCTACAAGATGCTATCACGTATACTTAGCGCTGCATATGACGATTTGTCACTCCACGACCACCAGGGACCCATGAACTGAGCCAGAGTAGGCCGCGAGCAAGAGTCCCCAGGTTGGAGCCTTGCAAACGAATACCCCTTCAGAACGGAATTCAAGTGCTGATCAGGCAGAACAAGCCCCTAACGAGGGCCCACAGCATGCCGAAAGCAAAGCGCCAAGGTTATACCTGAAAATGCTAACCCTCCAGACGCAGAATACAAAAATCAAATGCTCATAATTCTGATCCAGCCAAGGTCTCTCCACACGTGACCAAGCCGAACTGACAAGGTGCCAGGTCTATGAGACAGAGAAGCAGCCAGGGTCTCACAGGTTGCTACAACGAAGCAGTAAAATGGACACCTACAGTGACGGGAACGACTTGCCTATGAGCCTATGAGCAGACCTGTCCGTTGTTTGCACAAAACACATAGTTACACATTGTTGCTAATGACAGGTACACCACGAGCTGGGAAGGACGATGGTCCCAGGCTTGGGGGCTCGCGGGAGAACACAGGGGGACTCACTACTTACGCCATTTCTCATAGCCAATCACCAAGGGTCCCCTTGTTGCAATTCTGAAGAAACAAATGTTAGGGACATCCCAAGTATACCACCTGATCTGGTCCTTTCCAATAACAATTTTCTCTGTATGCTAACCATACTAACCCTACCACTCAGAGAGCCAATCCTGAGTGGCGATAGGTTTATGCGCTAACTTTCTCAGGTGACGCAGGTAGCGCGTCATACTGTAGTAAAAAGGGCCTGCGAGCCCCTCTGAGGGTGATGTTTTTGCGCTTTCTCGAATGCATACGAGAAACCTGTTCCTGCCATTGCAATAAACCGCAGTTTTAGTCTTGCTTCTTGTGTGTGTCTCATACTCATTTTTGGGGACATGGGAGGAGTTGGGGCCTCCCAGCCCGGAGGTCCGCGGACGGCTCTGCCGACTCCGGGATAATCACCCCGACAAGTTGGAGGCACTGCTGAGATCTGTTGAGATTTATCCCCTTGTGGCCCGGCAGTGCTGCCCCCTCTGCCGCAGCCCCCTTTTGAGGACTACAGGACCATCGCGGAACTGTGAGAAGACTGGACGGCGCAATACGGATATTGGCCCTCTGAGCCGATTGAGAAGTATCCCGCCCGCGGTTGGCGAGTGTCTGGATGAGTCCAGACGAGGGGAGGTGGCGAGCCGCTTGGAGGGGTGCACACGGTCGAGCGGCCCCGCATCAAGGAACTTGGTGAGTATGGCACACCCAACAAGCAATGTAATATTGTAAGGGAGGGGGGAGGATTTGTGAAAAGGGTGGCGGGGGTATTTACGGTGTGTGCTAAGGATTTGAATTCTAAGTGACGACAGGTGGGCGAGCAGTGGTGAAGGCAGGCACGAGGGCCGTCTCCCGCTGCGTAGCGGAGGAAGGTGGATGGAGCCGAAAGGCACCACACGTGGTCGTTAGAAGGCACTGATTTGTTCAGATCGAGCGCACATGTATGGAAGGGGTGTGGATTTCCTATGAATTGGTGTTTTAGGTCAATGAGTAGATGTGGATACCTACTAATTGAGTGTTGAAGCTCGTTAGGTAGATGATGTTTCCCCATAGGAGGTAGCTAGAGTGTTGCCGAGTGCGGAAGATAATTGACTGGTTAAGCTCCCCAGGTGAGGGGCGTATCACACACGAGGCGATGCCGCGTGCGCATTCCGATTATAAGAGTTGTATTCTCGATTCCCTTGTTCCGGGCGTAACAAGAAGACAGCTGTGGGGTTGACGGGGTCAAAGAGTTAAAGTACATTGCGTGTTTTAATAGTGTAAAAGTTCTTACTGGTAATAGGCTAACAAGGTTGGTGACGTCACCTGTAGGATAGCATAGGACACCGCGGCAGCCTGGTGTTTCGCTCGAGTTGCCCAGGAGGTGACTGAGAGTTAAACAACAGGGAGAGTGGCAGAATAGAAGAGGTGGAGAGGCCGCGCGCGGGGAGCGTCGGCACCCCTCAATAAGGAAGGAGCGAGAGGGGGAGAAGTGGCCGCGCACGGAGAACGCCGGTCACGTTGAGCGCGGTGGTCGAAAGGTGGAGAGTGAAGGTGGGACGGCTGTGCAAGCACGTCACACAGGGCACGCAGCTGCAGTGGGCTTCGTGTACTGCGGCCAAAGGGGGCCGTACAAGTGATATCAAAGGAAAAGAGAGAGAGAACTGTATATTTGTGAACTTGATTGCGTTTCAGCGGACGATCGGAAGTCCCCTAATTTACGGGGCCAGGTAAAGAAGGTTGCAATTGCAAAGTGTTAACATAAAGTACAACCATGTCTTACGAGCTAGGGTGCAGAGTGTGGGGGGACACTCTAACTACCCCCCTCCAACATATATGTAAGACGTTATCAGCTCATAGGGAGAAACTTATCAAATACAGCATTGCATGGACACAAGGAACAGACAACAAAATGATGACACCATGGCCGCCTAACGGCAGTTTTGACCCGTATGTTCAGCACATGCTACTAACACACATACACAACACGTACAAGGGGAAGAAGTTAGATCCTCATGTGGAGATGTTTGACTTGTGGAGGATGGCCAGGACCAACAGGTATGTTTACCGTGGAAGGGACCACAGAAGAGAAGGGGAGTAAGGAAACAAGGGAGGGCAAAGGAGTTAAGGAAGAAGAAGGGAGCGCGGTTGCGGCGGTTAGCAATACACAGAACAATGAGAAGAACAAAGGGGGGGCGAAGGGCCTGGCACCACACCTGGCGTGGAGGTGAAGAAGGAAAGGATAGAAGAAATGACTTTAGCGAAGGTGGTAAAGAAGGAGGACAGTGGATTATATCCAGTGACAGAGTTACGAGAAGCAGCGAGGGAGCATTTGATGGCAGCTGAGGGGTACTCAAACCCCACCTATAGCCCTCCACCATATACCGCTACAGGTAGTTACCAGAGGGCGGAGGTAATGAGCATCGGGGGTCCGAGTTCCACAGAGATGGGCGGAAAAAGGGGGAAGGAGAAGTGAGCAGTACATCGCGAACATAGGACACGAGTGGGTAGCTGCGCAGGTGCTCTTGAAGTTGCGGGGGTCACTAACTAGAGAAAGAGGAGAATGCGGTAAGAAGAGCGTACAAGGAGGATGAGGACGGTGCACAGGTAGTGGACGAGGTGAGTAAGGTGAAGGAAAGAGAATTGTCATAGGAGGAGAAGGAAATGTTAGAGGACAGTTTGGCAGAATTGAGGGAGGTGCAGAGTGCACTGATTAGGCAGTTCGAGCAAGAGACACAGGGAAGAAGGAAAGAAAAGAAGGAAGCTAGGGACGAGCAGGAGAGGATGAAAGAACATGTGGAGGAGAAGAAGAGGGAGGTGGAGAGGATGAAAGCAGTAGCAGAAAGGACGTCCCTTGCAGAGCAGCGTGACCTAAAAAGAAGAGAGGAAGAGAGGGAAAAGGAAATGGAGATGTGGAAGAAGAAAATATTATCTGAAAGCACCAGGAAATACGAAGAGGGTAAAGTAATAGAAAGCATATTACAACGGGAACAGGAAAAAAGGGAAAGAAAGGAAGAGGAAGAAAGGATATTAGCAAGGGTAAGTAGTGAGGTAATGGAGGAACTAAAAAAGAAGAGAGAGGAAATTGGGGGCGAAATAAAGGAATGGGAGGAGGAGGAGGGTGAAGGTAAGAAGATGGGCTGCGGAGTGAGAACATACACCCGCCAAGACACAACCTCGACGCAGGGCGAAGAGAGAGGGATGGATTTAATAGATTTAAAAACTGTGACAGTGGGAGGGAAAAGAACAGAATGGGGGTTGTCGCTGTTGGATGGGTTCTGCAGTGAAGAAGATGAGGGTATTGGAAAAAGAGGAAGCAGCAGCAATAGGGAAAGTTTAGATAAATTGTACCTCACACGCGCAAACGGCGAATCGACATGCGGGAAAAGGGAAGAGGAAAGGACAGGTAAAGAACAGGTAAGAGAGGTAGCAGGAAGAACAACGCCAACAGCAACATCTGCGCTAATACGTCTACCACGCCCACTCACACCTATGCCCGAACAGAAGACTGAGGAAGAAAATATGACGAGTACTCGTAAAATAGATATAATAACAGAGCTTTCCGACACAGAGAACGAAGACGAGTACACTGACACTGCCTCACCGTTACGGGCGGAACAGAAGGGTTTCAATTTAATGCCACTTTTGGAAAGGGGAGGGGCAAGACCTCAATATGTTCCCTGGAAGCATGCTGATAAGGAAAACATACAATGTAGACTCCCATCATTAAGCGGGGGAGCGGGGAGGTGGATATATGAAATGGAAAACCACACTGCGGGGCAAAAGTCAGCGGTGGGTGATGTGAAGGGGCTATTAATATCAATACTGGGGGATGCAGCAGATGACATCTGGAAAAGGGCGGGCTTTCCCGGAGTTACTACTACAGACACGTCACATGATGGGGCACCATTCGCCAACTGTAGGCATGCACTATGGCAGGCCCTGAGGGTCCAGTGCCTAGACACATCAGACATAGGAGCTATCACCTCACGCAAAATGCGTTAGAATGAAGATCCTGTTGATTACATCCAGGAGATTCAGGAGAAGTGGCGCTTGCAAACTCGGGAGCAGTGGGATAAAACACCAGCCATCTTCTATCACATACTAGCACAGGGGCTCCCGGAGGCAGTACAAAGACAACTGAAGAAGGTAGTGGGAATAGAAGCAAAGCCATGGCTGGAGATACAACAAACGATAATACACCACTGTAGAATATGGCAAGAAAAGATGAAGCAAAAGGAAGAAGATAGGAAGGCAGAGGAAGCAAAATGACTGCAGAAGAAACTGACCAAATACTCAATGGAAGGTGCCTTAATTACAACACCAGCAGCGGTAGCACAGACACCCGTGCCAGTAGTGATAGCACCGGACACATGACAACAAAAAATCACCCAATTACCACAACCAACGCAAACAATGCCACAGCAGGTTTCTCAGCCCCATTATACACAGCCACTGTTGGGGGGGATACGTGCAACCAGGAAATGGATATTACAACACCTTCCGGGGAAGGGGCGGTATGATGAGAGGGAGGGGATATACCCAGCCCACACAGCAGCAGGTGGGAGGGCTCCAAGGTCACTACACCAATGGGCAGCCAGTGTACCAAGATAACACAGGCAATTTCCCATGGCAGGCCAAGGAACCACCAGTATGTTGGATCTGCGGAATGGTAGGACATATGTCACGCATATGTAGAGTAAGGCCCATAGTATGGGCAGAGCAAGGGCAACAAGGACATGTGGGGGAGCAACAGTTGTACCAACAACAAGGGATGCAACAGAATGCCACACAACAACAACAAGTGCAGTATGTTGCACCACAGCCACAGACACAGGGTCACGCATCACCTAAGCAACATATGGTAGTGACACAACAACATCAGATGCAACCAGCACCACAACCAACCCCAATACAGGACATTAAGGTATCAACCACTGACACACCACTACCACAAACACAGTTGGGTAGAGTGACGATCTTAGGACACAACCCCTACACCGGGGGTGGTATGTCATTATACCCACAATAGGCCAGCCCACAGATGTCCTTGATGTGTCCCATCCTGTTGGTAACACCCAATTGTGCGGAGGAACCACGCATACAGGTAACGATAGGTGACAAAAAGTTTTCCTTCCTTGTTGACACCGGGGCAACCAGGTCATGCATAAGGGAGTATAAATTAAAGATGTCAGGTGAAGCCGTGCAGACTCAAGGATTCTCTGGTGCTCGAGGGTTGGTTCCCTTTACTGATAACATTTCATTATCTGTAGGAGAGAATGAAATGTCCATCCCGCTTCTATACTCAAGGGAGTCGCCAGTAAACATACTTGGGAGAGACATTATGAGCAGATTTAATATGACTATATCCTTCATGGAGAATGGCATAATTTTCTCCACACCAGGAATTAACATGCTCACAGCACAGCAAATATTGCAAGCTTACTGTGGTAAAACAGTAGCTCGAGCTGAGCCAGTTGACGGAGAAATGTTCCAGTACGGGACAGATATGGCATTCGCATGGATGCCAGGGATTGAGGGCAAGGTTTGGAGGAGACCAGCAGCATACTTATTCAGGCCAGAGACACCAGCAGATGAACAAGAGGGGAAGGTGATTTCAGTAAGCATCGAAAGCATCATAGCAACTCCAGATTACATCGCAGTTCATGCCCAAGACAGGGAGGGCAGAGCATGGAGAACAGTAATAGCATTGGCTGAGGGGTGCAGACTTATGCAGGTGTCTGACGAAGAGCTTTTCTCAGACGACAAGGGAGAAGGGGTGATGGTGTTCATGATGAGTGTTGACATTTGGCTGAAGGTGACATACAAGCAAGTGGCGCTAAAAATGGCCATGGCACTTGAAGCACCCACATTTACCCCAGTACCATTTTATGAGGAAGACATGGCAAAGGTTCCAACATCCTTGTGGACCACCAGTCTATATGACGTGGGCTGTATAAAGAGCATTGGGGGAGTAAGAATAAAATTGAAGAAGCGAGCAATCCTACCTAGAGTCAAACAGTACCCGTTATCAAAGGAGGCAGATGAGGGCATATATGAGACGATATCAGCCCTGATAAATAATGGCATATTGGTACCATCAGAATCAACATGCAACACAGCTGTCTACCCAGTGCGCAAGGCAAAGGGAGGGATGTGGTGTTTCATCCAGGACCTTAGACCTTTGAACCACATAGTAGAGGCAGAGTACCCTATAGCAGCAAACCCGGCTACAATACTATGTGGAATACCAGCTGAGGCATCACGGTTCACCGTAATTGACCTCAAAAATGCCTTTTTCTCAATACCTCTGCACCCAGACTTACAGGATCTCAAGAGTTTCACATATAGGAACACAGAGTGGAAACATACCAGGTTGCCCCAAGGGTACTGTGAGTCACCCTCAATTTTTAACAGGGTAATACAGATGGATTTAGGAAACATTGAAATGGAAAGCACAGTGCTGCAGTATGTCGATGACATAATGATTTGCAGCACCACTGAGGAGAGATGCAGGGAAGATTCAATAAAAATGCTCACAGTGTTGGCAGAAAAGGGGTACAAAGTGGACAAAGAAAAGTGACAGTACTGCCAGGAACAAGTACTATATATTGGCCAACTAATTTCCCAGCATGGAAGACACATAGCACCACAGAGAACGCAAGCGATAAAGGACACACCACAGCCACAAACGGTGCGAGAACTGCAACAGTTCCTGGGCTTATGTAATTATTGCAGAGGATGGGTTTTTGATTACAATTCATACATAGGACCCCTACCTGAAGCACCGAGGGAAGCACAGCAGGGGGACAAGAAGTTGAAATGGACAAGAGAAATGATAGAGGGGTTTGATGAGCTGAAGAATACCATATCCTCAGCACCCCGTGCTGGCCACCCCAAACTATGAGCACCAATTTCTTATTTTTTCACATTGCGACTGAGCAGTAATGAAGGAAGTACTGACTGAGAGAAAAGCATGGGACACAAACCAATATCATTTTACAGTGGTCACTTGGACCCTGTAATGTTAGGTAATTTCCCTTGCGAACAAGGTCTCGCAGCAGCCGCATTCGCGGTGGAAAAATAATCATCAGTAACAATGGGGTGCCTCACTACACTATTTGTGAAGCACGCACTTGAATACGACCACGATGCAAAAGCTCTCCTCCAGATATATACCACCATCCAAACTTGAATGGCATTCAATGGTCTCTGCTTAAATGGGGATACAACCGAAATCATCATTCTAGGCCCCAAGGAAATCCTCTCCAAACCTAACACCAAATACACTCACTTCACCATCAACCACACTAACATTCCAGTCTCTACCTCTGTAAAGACCCTCAGAGTCTACAGACTCCACACTCTCAATGACAAGGCAAGTCAGCGCCATCTCTTCTGCCTCTGCACATACCACCAAACTGACAACCACCATAAGACCCTACCTTACCACGCAAAATTGCCTATCCATCACCAGAGCCACTATAGGAGCTAGACTCGACTACTGCAACGCCCTTCTGGCAGGCTCCTCTACTAAAAACATCAACAAACTACAGATAACACAAAACAGCGCACTCCGCGCAGCCCTACATATCCCAAAAAGTGACCAAATATCTCAGGCCAGACGAGAAGCCCATTGGCTCCCAGTCAACAAAAGGATCAACTTCAAAATCCTTACCCTCACACACAAGTGCATCAACCTCTCCGCCGGATCCTACCTATCGGAAACAATCAGCAAAAAAATATCTGCCCTCCCCACCAGAAGCCACCATGCCAACCAACTCTGCATACCCTCCATAAAAAGAGCTAACACCAGCAGCATTGGTTTCCCCTATATAGCACCTAAGCTTTGGAATGCCCTCCCGAACACACTCAGAGCACAACCTTCCCTACTCACCTTTCGCAAATCCCTCAAAACCACACTATTCACTTAGCGCTGGCGTCCCAGCCACCATCAGCAGTCTAACCACAGCCGCAATGTACTATTTAACCTGAAGATAAATGTAAATGCAACTATACACTACTTTTTTCTGCACAATGTATCATCAAAATGTTCCACACAATGTAAAATATCAATGTAACTACTTCCTTCTATAACCAGCTATGTCTCCTATGTAACAGCACCACGATGCCCAATGGCTGATGCACACTTTAAAAATATGCATTTTAGTTATAATTTCAGAATCACTTTGGCTATTTTATGTTATCTTGCATTTGCTAAATGCCTCCTGCCATAGATGATGGTGTCAAAGAAAAAGGAGTATGATAAACCTTTAGAGAAACAAAGATAGATCTGAATTACGCAGAATGATGTGCTGCCAAATTACATATTAAAATGTATGATTTAATAATATATTTGCAAATTTTGATGGCCCTGTTATGGATGCTGTGACAAGAACATAAATCATGTCTCTGGGATTAGAATAATTTTGCTAATCTGAATATATACTCTGATCAATGGCAGGTGTACATAGCAAGCATTGGTGATAAATAAAAATTAAAATCAATTTGGATTCCCTGAGGAGAGTATTAGCTCACAGATAACATATCCCCTAATGCCAAAGACAATGTTATGGGTCAACAAAAGCAAGAAGGAAGGTGCTAGTGGTTGTGAGAAAATTGTGAGGCCATGTCCAATCCAACAATATAGTATCAAATTATGCTGTATGAGTGATGTTGCTGGGTATATAAGCTCAAACGGCTCTATGTGTTATTGCTGCATTTTAAAAAACGAAAACAAAAGACAGATTTTTTTTGCTGTTTATGTGGCAATAACACACACACACACACACACACTCTTACCTTACAATCCTGAGATGGCTCTTCTGGGTCCTGGTGAGCCTGCCATCCCCTGCACACACTTGTGTGCATCGCAGGGACTGACAGTTCGATTTAGAAATACTGCACAGAGCGGTCTTTCTAAATTGATGTTTTTTTGTTTCTTTTTTTTTTTAAAAGCTCTTTTGACCTAGAATGGATCAAATACATAGAAAAGGGAAGGAGTTTTGGGAAAGTAGGCAATAGTGCCTGTCCAGCAGGAGTAAAGGTTATTTGGATTGTAACTGGAATAAGCTACTGGAAAATCTCCTTAAGAGGACCCTTTTCAGATGGGACAGGACAAAAAGGCCTTTCCTAAGACAGAACCAGATGACATGAAATGGATTTTGGGAGGAGACGGACAGACCGAAAGGAATAGCTTACATGACTGTGCTGACTGAACCGTTGGTGTCCCTATCAGTTCTGGGCCTATGAAGGAAAATCCAGAAGTGAGTACAATAATTCCACATTAATTAAATCAATGTCGCAATAATTACTTTAATTATTCCACAGATATCGATTAAATGAATTTGGGGTGGTTCTGGCCTAGCACTAATGGAATAGGATGTTCATCTTTCTGCACTCCGAGCCCAGCACACTTCTGCATACAATTCAAAGATGAGTTTCCCAAATGTGACATAGGAGGTGAACCCCATCTCCTGAACTGTCCCATAAGCAGCTGATGTGATGAGAGTAAGGGATTATGGAGTGGAGGCACTAGCATTGTCGCTCTCAGTTGTGGAACACGCACCATAATATGCCAGCTCATCTACATTACTAGACCTCAAAGATCTGACTCTCCACTGGACCCAGACATGGAAGAAGCTCCAGTATGGAGGAATGAGAAACCTTCCACCAGCACATAAGCAGCATCAAGGGAGGGTCTCCATGTGACCTTACAAAGCCATAAACTGCTGGGGCAAAAGATATCAGGTAGGGGCAAGGTGGAAGACAGAGAACCCCCAGCAAATCACTCCATGAACTCAAGAGCTTCCCCCATGTACAAGGCCCACGGCTGTGGGACTAGCCAGTGAAAGTACATGTCGGGCCGGCAGTTATATCCCAGACTTGGAGAATTGAACCGTGGAGCTTCCTGACAAGTTAATGCATAAGGCAGTCAACCTACTCCTGATCCCTTGTAAGCTATAGAGCTGAAAGGTAGTACAGAGCTGAGGTGAAGTGCTGGTGATTGGCCTAGGCTGGAAGTTTTGCAGTGTGGGTCGCTCACTGTTCCCGGGTTGGACATGAAGCCAATGAGATCATTACTGCTTTTACAAATGCCTTTTGGGGTATCCCACCCATCATTTCTTCAGCTGCAATGGCGAACACGGAGGTGATCAAATGAGAGGTCTAATATCAGACTGGTATCCCTGGAAGACCTCCACTTTCTGAGCCAAGTTGCTGGGTCACCTTGACTTGACTGACTCTGTCAACAAAGGGGTCACCAGTGCTCAATACAGCCTGACTGTAGAGGAAGTGCAAATGAGTTAAGTAGGGGGACATTTGATACTGCTGTGTTGAAGCTCCATCCAATATCCCCAGCAACATGGATGACATGTATACGACCAATGCAGACTCCTCAATCATTCCGAAGAAATGTATCTCCTAGAAATGTATCTCCACCTTAGAAAAGCAATTTAAAAAATCCCTGAAAAGATAAACATATCCTTTGCTGAAGGCTGCAGGCATGTCTGATCCATAGAAAAAAGACTTAATCTGAATGAACAGACAATACAAGACACACTGGAGGGAAATGACTCTGGAGATGCATGCACTATTTGAAAATCTACAACATATAACACAAGATTTGACTCTCCAATGTCGGGACCTTAAATACAGATCAATACAGATCAAGAAAAGAACATTTGAAGTAGGATCTGAAAGGATTGCCTGGATAGTCATTGTTACCTTTATCCTAAAGCTTTTTCAGGAAATTGTTCAGGGAGTCCTCTTCCTAGCCCTCAGATTTTGAGAGAGCACATAAAGTGGGCCCTAAGACCTTTGCAAATGACTCATGCCTACAAGATGCGCTGGCAAAATGTACCTTTTATAGAACCAAGGAAAGAAAATCAATAATCAACTATGGAGTATCAGAGATTCAACTTTACCAGGACCTACAGCAGATTATTGAGAATTTAGCAAGCACAATATTAGATATTAAATACTGTACCACATTGCACTACAATTCTCCTGTGGAAACTCACTCCACCGAATATCAACAAAAAGGAGGGACGTGAAATCGTGGGCATTAACATCACCACAGCAACCTCTGAAGGCCATGGACTGCTACGTCACTTGTACCAAGAGATGCACAAGACTGGCTCCCACTCACCTTCATCCTCAACTACTCTGGTCGCAAACATCAATGCAGGAAAAGACACCATTATATTGTCAGTGGATTTTGCCCCACTCTCATTTATTTCCATGTTCAGATTTGTGGACCCTGATTCATGAGCTAAATGTTCATTGGATCTTTTAAGAGGGTTATACCTAAAACCAATGTGGGAACATGTATTTTTTCTCCATATCCAAAGACGGAGGGGGACAAAGAGTTGGCTATCCCCAAGTAAGGGATTTATGTGGTGCAAGCAAGGAAGAGGTTGCTCTCTGCTGGCATAGAAATCGCAGAGCTGATGTGAATTTCATTTGGGTAATATGTGTTTAACTTCTACTACATTGTTATCAGTTATCTTATAGCTAACCTTTCTTGTGGGTCGCAGCTTTGATGAGAACTAGGGATAACTGGTTTGTCCTCTGGGAGGATGGCTTTGTATGTCTAGGCGGCCTCTTGTAATTATAGTTCACTTAAGGCAAGTCAGGGATGAGGGTCCCTTTGGGTACATAAGAGCACACATAGGTAGAACAGTGTACTGCATTATCGTCAATGCATGTATATGACTTCTTTTCCCTCTCTTAAAATCTTAAGTAGAAAAAGGTTTGGCAATCCTTACCATGAGACAGCCCATTAGTTATCTGTCTACCATAGACACACTAAAAGAACATGCCCAGACATTTCTAAACATAATTACCCATGCATGTTTTATTATTCTGCCACCACATAACGATTGCCCACTACAAATGTCCAAGTGATTGTCTGATAAGAATGGTCATTACGTGTTATTTAAATTGCAATAGGAAGGGTTATGAAGGCTGGTGGCAAATGTTTAAATACCTAATACTGATCAGAATTCCTTCTTCTTTGGATGCTTGAATGTCTTGTGGGATTTGGGAAGAGGAAACTGGTTGTCAGCGAGCATTTCGACTTAACTTGCAATCAAGGTCTAGACAGATATTCACATGTCGTGGCTGATGCAAAAACTGCCTGAACATTCTTTGGGAGGAAGCTTAGGGATATAGGTTTGGTTGATGTCTGGAGAGAAATGCACTCAAGGGAGAGATATTCTCCTTCTTTTACACAGCCCATCATGCCAATTCCAATATATACTATTTTATTATAAGTTCTACCATCCAAGGCATGCATTATAATCAACAATAGGCCAGATCATTAGACCACTCACCGATGTCCCTGTTAATGAATCTGAGAGCATGCAGAGACAACAGTTGACAAGTCCTTGCCAGTAGAAATAATTTGAGACACTTGAATGAAAACTGCCTTATTCTGTGAAAGAAGGGATCTTTTATTGTTATTCACCACTCTCTCCAACACCAGTGAGACAAATACCTGAGATGCAAATAAAAGGGGAGGTGATATCGATGAGAACTGAGAATAGGTGAAATACATTACTTGTGTAAATAACCATATTAAATGACCTAGGAGAATTGGTGGAAACTCTGAAGTCATTGTCACTGTGCCCCCCTCCTGAAAGGTTTGGAAGAGGTGGTGAGAGTGACGACATTAGTGTTCCTTCATATTTCTCTAAACGGTTGCTCCCCATTCTTGCGTTTTTCCAACAAGACGGCAACAAGACGGCATTCAATCTAATTATTAATGGTTTAGCTTTTCATCTGCGTGTTGCAAATCTTGGAGCATCCTTAGGTTAAGACACCATTTTATCTCCGTGTCACTTTCGCCTTGCTCTCTTTCTGCTCTATGTCTCTTGCTTCGCTGTTGCTGGATCGCTGTTTTCTTTCGAGCGGCTTTCCATATTGCCCGTACTCCAAGATTTGGCTCCGCCTTTCACTGCTTCCCTCTTTCTGTGGCTTATTTTTCAGTGTCCTTACATTCACAATACTGCAGTTCCTACTCCTGTGATTCTTAACTCCTCCTCAGTTATCGCTATTATTCCACAGCTTCGTTTCCAGGAGACTTGTGCTGAGTGTGTCAATTCAAGTTTCTGGAATTATAAGATTTGCTACATTTGATGTTCCCCCTTTGAAATCCGCATCAGGCTACTTCTGTTATACCATCAGAGCGGAACACTTACTGAAGAGTTTTTTTTTCTGCCAGAAAGGCTGTTTCCCTTCTTCTGGTGTATCACTGGCAGGGGGCTTCTTGTCTTGGCCAGTACTCGGTGGGCATAGTGGCTTCTTCCCGTGATAGACCCTACCTCTTCAAAGACTGGAGATCCATGAAAAAGACAGGTACTACTCCTCCATCAGAACAATTACTTGAGTCAGCGCCCAGCGAAGATTCATGTGAGGAGGAACCGGCCTTTGATGACAGTTTGCAATGCCAACAAACCCAGGAAAGCATGGCTACTGCGGAACAAGTCAGGAACTCAATTCTGCTGTCCAAGGACTTTCTTTGGAGGTACAAAACATGAAGACAGAGAATGTTGTACACACGCAGATGGTTTCTGCCATAGAAGAACGGTCTTCTGACCTTCCACACATGGCATTGGCCTCTGGTAAATACGAGGGTTCACAACGACAGCTAAAGAAATGCATTGATGCCTGAGTAGTTCATTATACTTTCTACCCTGCTACATATGCCGCAGACCAAGCAAGGGTTGGATTCTTGATTTCAAACATGGTGGTCAATCTTTTGGCATGGTCAACCCCACTGGTTACTTCCGCAAATCCGTTCTTAAGGGATTTCCTGTCTTTTATCACTGTTTTGAAAAGCATATTTGAGAGACTGGATGTTTCTTACACTGCCTGCGAGACACTTCTAGACATATGTCAGGGGTACTCCAACCTCTTGACCTACATCAGTGATTTCAAATGGATGGCCAGAGAAGCTGGATGGCCTGAGGAAGCACAATACACTGATTTCAGAAGGGGGCTACCTGAGGATATCAAGGAAGAGCTGACTCTCACTGCTCATCTGTCCACTCTGTGCGACCTAATATTTCTTGTACTACAGATAGACTATCGTTTGATGGCAAAAAGAACAAAGCACAGAAAACACCAGAGCAAGTCTCAGACCCCTTCTTCTTCGGCTCCTGCCATCCCAACGTCTGGAGAAGCATCCAAGGAGGAACCGATGCAGATCGGTGCTAATCGAGGTCCGTTGTCTACATCAGAGAGATGGCGCAGTGGCAAGTATGGACTATGTATGCATTGTGAGTCGGGAAACAACCTTCTCTGAGATTGCCCTGAAGTACCCCAACAGAAGTCAGAAAACAAAAGACCCCGGTTCTAAATGGGACCACTAGCCTGGGGTTCTAAAAGAAATTCCTATGTCACTACTCACTCCTGCTCCTCTAATCAAAATGCAGGTTTACTGGTAGTCTGCCTACTCCTGATCTTGCCTGGCAAAACCATAGAAGCTCTAGCTCTTATTGATAGTGGGGCAGCTGGGAACTTTATGGATGTTGCTTGGGTGGACAAGGAAGGGATACCTCGACAAGAGTGTGCTGAGAACCAAGCTGTGAAAGGTGTTGATGGCATGCCACTTAGTTCTGGCCCATCACCCATATCTCTATAAACATGGGTCTCTTGATATTTGACCATAATGAAACCCTTCACTTTGACATCATAAGAGCTGCCCATTTCCCAGTGATACTGAGAATTTCATGGTTGAGGAAACACAACCCTCTCAATGATTAGAATAAGAACATGATTCAGTTTTGTTCAGATAATTGTCTCCCACATTGTCTTACCACCCCGCAAGAAGAGTCTTCTGTGGCGGTGTGTTCTGTGTATTGGTCTCCGATTACGTAGGTAAATTACATACCTCAGTTTTATCAAGAGTTCTTTGACATTTTTATGAATAAGATCCCCAAAGGATGGCTTCCCCACTGCTCAGAGGACTGTGCCTTTGATCTAGTACCAGATGCCCTGTTACCTTTTGGATGTATGTTTTTGTTAACCCTATCAGAGAAGAAGGAATATAAGGAATATCTGGAAGCTAATTTGCAGAACAGCCTCATCCGCCCTTCCAAGTAACCGGCCGGGGCATTGTTATTTTTCATCCACAAGAAGGACTCGCAGTTGCTCAGACCTTGTATTGATTACAGAGGCCGTCATTATCTCCAAACTGGATCTTACAGGAGCCTACCATCTCTTACATGTTCATTCCAGCAATGAACGGAAGATTGCTTTCAGGACCCCTTATGGCCACTATGAGTACCAAGTCATGCCGTTTGGCCATGTCAATGCCCCAGCCATTTTCCAGCGGTTCATAAACAGTCATTTTCTGACCTATTTTACCGTTCAGTCATCATTTATCTCGATGACATTCTGGTGTTCTCTCATTCTAGGGATCTACATCAGAGTCTGTGATCAGAGGTCCTTAAGAGGTTACAGGAAAACCAACCTCTTGTCAAACCAGAAAAATGCCACTTCAAAGTCACTTCTGTACCCTATTCGGGCTTTATTCAATCGAAAAAGGCTTAGAAATGGACCCACGCAAAGTCTCTGTTGTGCTTGACTGGCCATTACCTAATTCAGTCAAGGAAGTCTGGCGCTTTCTGGGTCTTGATAATTTCTATCGAAAGTTCCTCCCAGGATTCTCATTGACAATCCTTCCCATAACGGCTTTACTCAAGAAAGATATCACATTTTTATGGGGGCCAACTGTGGAGAAGGCGTTTTACCACCTTAAAGTTTTGTTTTGTTCTATGCCTATCCTGAAGCAACCCGATCAAGATAGCCGTTTGTTGTAGAGACAGACGGCTCGGTAGGTGCCTTGGGAGATGAATTGAAATAGGTTGTTAACAGTCAAGAACCCCCCAGCGCATACCTCTCTAAGACATTAAACTTAAGCAAACTGAACTATTACGTTATTGAGAAGGAATTGTTGGTGATGAAACAAGCATATGTCGAGTGGCAACATTTACTGCAGGGAGCTACATATCCCTTTGAAATGAGAACCAACCACAGGAATCTACGAGTTCTACAGCAGATGGAATATGTTAACGCTAGACAAGCACACTGGGCATATTTGTTCACCCAGTTTGACTTCTCCAACACATACATTCCAGGTATAGAAAACATAGTGGCCGACGATCTGTCTCGAAGATACTCTGGTGATTTTTCTGCAACTCCGAGGACCGAACCACTGTTTCCTAGGAACAGATTTTGGTGAATAGTGTTGACATTTCTTCAGAAGGTTGGAAGCCCTACATTCATTCTGGATTACAACCACACTTTTGTACACCTAACTACGAAGAACGGCCTTCTGTTTTATTTTTGCCTTCTAGTTCTGCCTGAAAAGACACTACAACAAAAGACTATGTCATGGTGTCAAGAAGGCTTAATAGCCGGACCCAAGGGCTACAAGCCCACTTTAGAACTTGTTTGTCTCTTTTTTTTGAGGCCTTCCATGTGTAAGGTTATCAAGTCCTTTGTTCAATCTTGTCGTCTCTGCTTTCAATGTAAGTACAGAACAGGGAAACCTATAGGTCTTCTCTAACAGAATCCTGCTCCTACCAGACCTTGGAATCATATTTCCCATATTTTGTTGTGGACCTCCCGCCTTCCAGAGGATGCACAACTATTATCGTAACGGTACACACTTTCAGTAAGTTTGATCATTTCGTCCCTCTTCCTGGATTGCCAACAGCATCTAAAACAGCCAACATATTTTTAGGGAAATCTTTCGCTTACATGGCATCCCTGAATCGTTCACATCTGACCATGGATCGCAATTCACCTTGTTCTTCTGGAAGACTGTCTGCAAACAACTATGTATTGAGCGTGTCCTTTCGTCAGGGTACCACCCTCAATCTAACGGACAGACTTAGGGACTCAATGCAAACATGGAACAGTATCTTTGCTGCTACATCAACACAAGGCAATTGGGTGGACCTATTGCCTACAGCGTAATACACTTATAATAACACATTGTTTGTAAAGTATGGTTATCCACCAAATTTCTTCCCTGATGGGTCCATCCTTCTTAGCTATCGCCAAGATACATTGGGCCCAATGAGATCATCACCAAGACCAATCTGATGGCGTTCCAACTGAAGCTTCCTCCTTCCTTAAACAAACCACATCCATTGTTTCATTCCTCCTTGTTACGACTGCATACTCTCGATCCCTACGCTTGCAAGAAAAAGAGGACACCTACAGCATCTTCTAAAGAACCGAATGAATTTGAGGTGTCTCACATTTAGGACACCTGCTATCATAAAGGAGGACTACAGTACCTGGTGAAGTGGAAGGGATATCCAGTATCAGCAAACTCTTGGGAACCTGAGTCGAATGTCGAAGCCCCCTTATTGATACAACACTTCTACCGCTTGCATCCAGGTAAACCTGTCCCTTTTAGATACAGAAGGGGGCATACTGCCACCGTTCACCCCTCCGTGAAGGTTTGGAAGAGGTGGTGTGAGGGACGTCATTAGCGTTCCGTCACATTTTCTAGTGACCGTTCCTTCCCAGTCTATTTTTTTTTCCAACATGGTGGCGCTCACTCTATTTAATCACGGTTCAGCATTTCCTTCATGCGTTGCAACCCTTGGAGCATCTTTAGGTTAAGAAACTGTTTTCCCTCTGTGTCCCTTCTCCTTGCTCTCTTCTGCTCTATGTCTTTTGCTTTGCTTTTGCTAGATCACTGTTTTCTTTCAAGTGGCTTTCCGTATTGCCCATCCTCTGAGATTTGGCTCTGCCTTTATCTTCTTCCCTGGCTAATAGTTTTGTATCCTTACCTTTGCAACGCTGCAGTTCCTACTCCTGTGATCCTTCACTCCTCCTCAGGCACCACTGTGATTCCACAGATCCTTTTCCTGGGGACTTATGCTCACTGTGTCATTTCAAGAGTATGGAATAACAAGATTTTCTACATTTGGTATTCACCCTTTGAAATCTGCATCAGGCTACTTCTGTTATACCATCATACCGGATCACTTACTGAATGTTTTTTTCTGCAGGAAAGGTGTTTTCCCTTCTTCTGGTTTAACACAGGCAGCGGGCCTCTTGAGTTGGCTGGTATTCGGCGGGCATAGTGGCTTCGACCCGTGATAGACCATAGAAGATCCACAGGAAAGAAGGGCACCACTCAACCACCAAAAGATTCACTTAAGTCAGCGCCCAGCGAATATTCAGATGAGTAGGAACCTGTCATTGGTGACAGTCATCTCCCAAATTCAAGTCACTGAGAAAGCTTAAAGGTGAACTAGATCTCTTGAAAGTGAAAATCACAGAGAGGGCATTGCTCTATACACACCAATTCTATGAGATCAAATTGAACCGAGCAGATAGGGTATTAGCTAACAAATTAAGAGCTCAGAAGGCTAGTCAATGCATTAGGGTAATTAGAGGGTCAGTTGTGACTATTTTAAATCAGGTGTGTTCAGAAATGGTCGACATAGCCTATCTCTTCTTGTTGATGAACAACTTCACCATCTAAGTGAAGTGGGCGACTTACCGCAACTAGGTGAGGGCCAGGTGGAAGTGCTTGATGCCCTGATAATTAAGCTCGGGGAGCAATTGCTTCACTTAAGATAGGCAAATAACAGGCATGATAGTTCATTAAACATATGCCACCCTGCTAGTTCCAAAACTTACAGCGCATTAATTCCTTTCTTCAAATGGTCTCTGTTGCAAAATCAATGGAGGAATTCAGAAAAAAACCTATTCCGTAAGCAGGGAAAAGATCCCCTTGAACGTGCATTATATCAGCCCATCGCATTAATGAATACTCATATTAAGCTGTACACTAAAAATATTAACAACAAGGCTGGAAAACCTCATGCCAGAGTAGATCATTGCTGATCTATCCTGCGTCGTCAAGGGGAGGTAATCATTTGGTAATATTTGAAGAGTGGTTCATTTGATTGAACTATGTAATCTTAAATGCATTCCTGCCTGCATTCCTGTTGTCCATGGATACCAAGAAGACATATGACTGTGTTGAAGTGTCCTTCTTTTTGTTTACCTTTCAGGCTATGTGATTCTGAGCTACCTTTATTAATAGGATCAAGGCCTGTTACTCACATTTTCATGCTGCATTTAGAATAGGTTTTGGGGTATCAGATATATTTCCACTGACATGGAGGAGGAAAAGGATTGCCTAATTTTGTCCAAGCTATTTGCCTTCTTCATTCAACCACTAGGAGTTAGAAGTGGGAACCAGCAAGATATCCAGGGAGTACAATTCAGAAACACAGTACACAAGCTAAACATGTTTGCAGACACAATTTTATTGGTCCTTACTGACCCCTCAATTTCACTTCCCAACTAAATGCAGAAGATTCACCTATTTAATCAGGTTGTGGGTTCTAGCATCAGCTACCACAAGTCTGAAGTTCTTAATAAAACTTTAGTTAAGGACCAGTTCTGAATAGCATTTGAATAATTCACATACAAGCGGGCTCAATGTGCAACATGCTACTTTGGTTAAATATCAACTTAGCACTTGAGAGATTGTATCAAGCACATTTTTCACAGCTATTATGGCAAATCCAATTAGATTTAATCAAATGGTCCCCCTTTGAAATCTATTGGCTAAGGATAAGCTGCCTTAAGATGACTATCCTTCCTTGCCTTCTCTTGACAGATGTGCCATCAGATTTGTTAGGGCCGGTAAAAAACATGTGTCCATAAAAACGTTTTGAACATTCACAAAAGCATCGGTAATTTGTCCTTCCCATATTAAAAAAAATATTATGAAGCAACACAACTGAAAATACTCTTTGTGTGGCAACAATAGTATTATTATGGATTTAATCAAACCATGCAGTGGAGATTTTCCAACTCTCTAGTATCTTTTGTTTGGAAATAAAGCACATACCTGACAACATATATCCAAGCAGGATAATGCAGTCAATATGCAAGGTATGGGACTGTCTGAACAAAAATATGATGCTGACAATTTAGCTGCCACCTCTTACACCTATTTGCTATAACCAAGCTGTTTTGTCTGTATTGAAATAAAATAGTCGTGGACTGTGGTTCGTGGTAGGCTAAAAGAGTTTATATAGGAGGCTCAAATCATAACCGTTCCAATGTGAAGGAAGGACTATGGTATAACATAAACTGAATGACTTCAGAATTTCCAAATTAGATGCTAGATGTCCCATTCCTCTATCAATCCTTTAGAGACAACAGAGCGTGCACCATTGGCTGACACTAAGGAACATCACACTTGATCTCCTTATTATTTAATCTTCTTGTTAACACACAGAAACACATGGCTTGGCCTTATATGCATATGTGGTTTATGGATCTTGATGCCACCATTGAGCCAACACAGTGGACTCATCTATGGCAGTATCTTAATTCTTTCTGAGATTTGTTCTTGGCAAAAGAGGTATGGTATAAAACAAAACATTGATGCCATATAACCCCCAGTAAAACCTCATGGGATATACCCCCCAAACTCCCATATAATGCTGTCCAGGAGGTGCTTAGAGGGTGGACCCGTTACATGCATGGCGGGCCTGTCCTTAACTCACATGCTATTGGAAGGAAGCGATGCGGTCTATCAGAAATATTTTGGGATGTCCTATATCCTTGGACCCTGCAGTGTTGATTCTGTACCTAAGCACAGATGCACTCGGGGACATAAAAGAAAAGGACTGGAAACTAGTCAAAGGGTTCTTCCTAACTGTGCCACAGTGTACTGTGAACTGGTGAAGGAAGGATGAACCTCCTCCATTCCTAAATTGGGTTCAGAATATATGGGATCTATCAAACCTCGAATTAATTTCTTCTCAATGTCCACTAGAGAGGCATTTGCAGCTTGTCTAAGTATCTTGGAACATTGTCCCTCCATATTGACCTAATGGCATGGCCCCAGAACTGAGGAGTGCTCAGAGTAATCCTTTTCATCAGATGCAGTGATGACATTCTTAACTGTGCAGGTGTATAGGTTAGTGGGTTAGATTAGGGAAGGATATGACGGAGTGAGGTTGAACATTTGGGAGGGAGGTTGGAGTTAGTACTCTAAGGGTGCTTATCATCAAATCTTGCTTCCCTGTTGAAATCTTATCCTTGAACCTCCTAATACAAGGATTGGCAATTGGGTAATTATTTTGGATTGCATTCATGGCAGATTGCCCATTTCAGTATGTTATATACATTGACTACTATCTATAGGGTAAGAAAGGGTAGAGTTCAAGGGAGTAAAAATGAACTGTTCATGGTGGGTTACCAAATGGGTGGGATTACTGCAACTGCCTGATTTAATTCATGTTTAAGAGAAAGTAATTGAGTTATGTCTGTGTTGTGATCAGAAACCTTTACAAATGTATATTTTTTTTCTATAATCGACTTGTATTCTACTGTCTTTTAAACTGAATAAAAAGATTAAAGACAATCAAAGTATTTTGGTGGAACCCTGTTTACAAACTATATCACTGATAGAGGGAATATAATGCAAGACATAATGCTTTGTGATTAATATATACCAATGAAATCCATGGGTAGCTTCACCATAATAATGCTTTTCTCTGGCAATTTGGGATGTCTGAAGACTTTAGACATTTTGAATTGAAATGTGGAATGACAAACCCTTTGTGGTTATATCCCTCAGATTTAATAAAGTAAGACATCTATACCTTAATGAACACAGCCAAATGGGTATTGTGAGGGTGAACCTGATTCCTTGAGAATAGTGAGAGAGTTATGGACTGCTGTTCTCTAATTCCAAGAAGTAACAGAATTTCTGTTACCAAATACCAAGAAATAATTGCAAACTAATTCAATACCACAAAGATATCCAATTGTATCTATGTCCAAGCTATGGAGCAAAATATTGTCTCTAATTTAGTCCCAGTTTTAGATTTAAATACAATCAACAATCAGAAAACCATGTTTTAGATCACGATTCTCACTGTTGCAAACACTCGTCAAATGTTTTAGAGAAAAGAAAAGGAATAGGTTGGTTTTAAACTTTCCTCATAGAATTGTTTTTTTTTTATTTTTTTTTTTTATTATAAACATAGTTTATTATTAAACTTTTTGTTTTGACACATCATCTTTTACAAAACAATTCCATTACAGCCTCAAGAAGCCCGCCCCTCCCTTCACATGATCTTTACAGTTGAATGGCATCGAGGAAGTTTATCACTGAGCATATTAGGTGAATAGAGCTCCCACTCAGTATTCGGTACCACCAATCCTCCATGTTCTCATTTCTCGGGGGGTATTTGATCAGGTGTACAGATCTTAAGGATCGGAGTTTGGGGCAGGCGACTAACAAGTGTTTGACTGTTTCGATGTCCTCATTGCAGAATCGGCACCGATTGTCTCTGGTCTCTGCGTCTTTCCTTATTAGTAGGATTTCCTTAGTTCTTATCGCGTTCATTCTCATTTTCAGAAACCGATCACGGTGATGCCACGAAGGAAACTGTGACAGGTACTTTGGCATCTTGTTCATTTTATTAGCAGTCGGCCCAAGTTTGGGTGCAGCTGTCTGGCTTTCCAGTCTTGCTATGTTACCTGCCCATGACCATTCTTTTAGTTTTCTTTTGGCTACTTGTGGCCACTTTAGCAGCATTTCTTCAGATATTTTAGCGGCTATCATAATGTCAAATGCCTTCTTATACCATTTCCTGTATGCGTCTCCAGCAAATCTCATATCTTTGACTGCTAAGATTTCATATGCAGGTTCTTTATTTGTTAATAGCGTCTTTCTCAATAGTGCCAGGGATTTCCATAACACAGTTGTATAAAGGTCATCCAAGGCTAGTTCTTGTCTTATAACGGTAATTGAAAGGCAGTTTGGTAGCCTTAGTACTCTTTTCCAAAAGTAGCCCTCCATTTTCGCCCAGATTTTATGATCAAGGTTCCATCCAGATTCGGCTCTGTAAGTAATAGATGGAATAACTTTTTGCAAGTAAAACAACCGGATCGGTATCAAAGAGAATTTTCCATAAAGGTTGTGAATTCGCAAGCCTTGTACTGCTAGGATCTTTATCCGGAGCTCCATATCACGGACCCAACTCTTCTCACATATCGAGGTATTGACCATGATGCCCAAATATCTGATTTCTGTGACTTCTTCGATTGGATGTATTCCTACTCTCCAGCTAAATGGGTGTTTCTTCTCCCCTTTGTGAGACCCGACTCTCATGATTTTTGTTTTTGCAGTGTTTATTTTCAGGTTGTTGGTCGACATATACTGATGTAACTTTTGAAGGAGTCGTTGCAATCCGATCTGCGTAGTATCGACCAAAACAAGATCGTCTGCATATGTCATGCAATTTATTTGTGTCCCATTTATTTTAGGAGGAAAGCATCTAACATCGGCTAGGGCGGTGGGAATGTCGGTAATGAAGAGCTTGAATAAACAAGCAGCAATCGGGCAACCCTGCTTTACTCCTCTTTTAGTTTTCATTCTTTCGGATAACTGGCCAGCTTCATTCAGCCTTATTTGAATTGTTGTTGCCGTATGGAGTGCTATGATTGGTAGCAGGATGTCGTGGGGACAATTCCAGTTGTCTAGTTTCGCCCACAGTATTCTCGATCGATACAGTCAAAAGCCTGCTGCAGATCTATGAATGCAAGGAATAAATTCGTATTTCTTGCCAGAGCATTTATTTTTAAGATGTTAAGCAATGTTAAATTCATTTCTGTTCCCACACCTTTCGTGAAACCTGTTTGTCTGTTGTCTGTGATTCCAGTTGCATTTGACCACTTTGTTAATTTTTTTTGAAGAAAGTTTGCAAACACCTTGCCAATTGTGTCCAACAAGGCGATGGGGCGATAATTAGCTGGATTGGCCCGATCACCCTTCTTGAAGATTGGGACAATTATTGCTGTTGTCCAATTTGCAGGAATTGTTCTCGTCACTGCAATGTTAGCGAATAGTGTCTCGATGAGTTTCGACCATGCCAATTTATTTTCTTTAAGCATCACATTTGTGATGCCGTCCGGTCCTGCAGCACGCGAGTTATTCAACTTCTCAATTGCAGTGGCTATGTCATCTGCAGATTCACAGCAGTCCCACTTTACAGCCGGTGATACAAGGTGATTTGGTTCAATTTTAACGTCTCCTAAGAAGACTTTGTTGAAGTGTTGGTTCCAGGCGACTTCGGTCACCACGTTTGCCATCCTGATGGCTTGATTAGTTGAACATTTATTAAGTATCTGCCAGATGTCTCTACATTTATGTGATTTCAGCAGGCTCAACATTGCTTCACCGCGTTCTTGGTCCCGCTGGTACTTGAAAGCTTTCACCCAATTGCGGTAAGCTTGTCGTCGTTTTTGTATCAAGTTACCCATATTCGGACCGCCATGCGATTTCAACTGGCGAATTTCACTATTAGCCTTCTTTTTTTCATTATTTAGCTTTGTGCTCCATGTATGAGTGTGCGTTTTAACAGAGTTTGTCTTCCATAATGCCCTATCTTGACGGCAGGGTAGAAATGACACATAGTCTGTATTGCTACTCAACGCATTCTTTGCTTCCTCCAATTCATTCGTGATGATGGAAATCTGACGGGACGATATTCGTAATCTGTTTTTCCCGTTGTTTACTTCAAGAGTAGAAGTTAATTGCTGCGTCATGCATCCAGAGGTTATATTCATATTCATCACCATTATCTCGTGATCGCTATTTTTTGTTGGTGTTACGTGCATATCTTTTATTAGGTCCCATGAATGTTTGGACACCCAGATATAGTCTAGTGTTTTTGCAAAACCCAAGTTATGCCACGTATTATTTTGTGGTATGTCGCCCGACACTTGTCCATTTATCATGTCGCAGTCGTAAATCTCCATGATGTTGTCCCATTGAGATCGCCTAGTTTGATTTTGTTGGCATTGCGTACTCATTCGATTCAACCGACCACCATTCAAGTCAAACCATGACAAATTCATATCGCCGCATATGATGACCATAAGGTTGCTTATTTCCTGCAGATTTTTACTCAGGATTGCAGTTATTGCAGCTATAAAGTTTTTAGTCTTGATCATCACCGGGTTCCAGTATACATTAACTATTAGAATATTCTCGTGTTGCCGTGGACTGCGAACTTTATGTTCAATTAGCGTGCTTTGGATGAATAAGTTAGGGTTATCACTTTTTTTCACCTCCCAGTTGTGGCCAATTTTGATCATAGTTATTAGACCTGAAAAAGGCCGTCCAAATGCATTCTTCCCTGCTGGATTTAGCAGGGTCACGTAGCCATCTTTCACCGGGGGGGTCCTTAGCCACGTTTCTTGTAGGCAAATTATCAGATTATTTTCCAATTCAATCGGAAATTCATCAAACAGATGTCGAAATCCTCTTGTGTTCCATGAAATCAGGGAGGACACTGTTTGTTCCTTGACGGCCGATAGCTAATGATTTGACACGTTATGCCTGATTTGACTTCCATAATAATTTGAATTAGGGGCTGTTTTCGAGTGATTTCTTAATTCAAATTTTTTCTTTTCAAATGTGAGCGATCTAAGTTCATGCCTACGGCTAGACTTTCCCTCGTTTTTACTTGCAACCCATTCAGGTTTGGGCTTAGGTTCACTAACGTCAAAGCCGAGCTGCAGTAGATCGTCTTTTGCTGCCAAGATGACTTTTCGGACAGCGTTGGACTTTATATGTAAGTAAACTCGGTCCTCATGATCTTCCGATATGTATTCAATGATTGCTATGTCATCAGAGGACACTGTTCTTAGAGCAGGCACCGAGTGTAGGAGGCGCATGACATTTCTTCTATTCAAGTTTACCTCAGAATCGTCATTGAGGATGTTGATGATAGCAATTTTGGCATTTTTATCCATTCGAGTCTCTTTGGTCTCATTGTAGTCCTTTTTTTGTTCGTTTGCTCGCTGCCCAGCTGTTAGTTTTGGATTTGGACTCCTTATTTTGTTTATGCGGCCCTGATGTACCAGACTTGGCCTTTCATCCTTCAGGGATTTGTGGAGGAGCTTGGCATTCGTGTTTGATGTCTTGTGACCGTGTATGGAAAATTGAGTTTTCTTATTTGCCAGAGCCATCTCATTTTGAGCAGGAATCTTCTTTGCGACCCATGGATTTGTTGATGGCGAGTCCACATCAGAAATATTCACGTTCGAGGCAGAGCTACTCATGGTGCTATTCAAGGCACTTTTCTGTGTTTGCTCTGTGTCGTCATCATATGAATACGTGGATAAATCACATAGGTCAATTGATACTGATCCTGTTGTAGTTGCCAGTTCGTCAGAGTCGAGTCTTTGACGTTTGTTAGGGTTTGCCTTTGCTTCTGCGGCTGCTGGCACAGCCTTGTCTGTCCTTTTTGTACCTTTGGAGGTCTGTGGGGAAGTTCCCGTTGTGTTCCTCGAGAAGAAGTTCAGCTTTGGTGGAGTCGTCAGATTGCGTATAAATTTCTTTGAACTGCTGGTTTGAGGACGCGCCGCACAGTGCTTTCGCTTTTCGGTCTGTTTTTTTCGGGTGATTCGTTGTCGATCGGGTTTTTTGTCCGTTAGACGGGATCCCTTTGTCCTTGTTTAGATATAGGGCAGGCCCGTCAAAAATGCCAAAGGTCACTTTTTTGTTGTTACATACAACTGGGTCAAGATTTTTTGGATTGTTATCAACAGGAGGACGTTCTACCTCACTTGAAGATGTCGACGGCTTCTCTGCTGGATTCGCCGATGACCCTCCAGTGGGGTCAACAGCAATCACGGCTGTGGGCAGGACTGGAGCGACTGACAAGGAGCGGCCTATCTCGGCCTCGTTTGTCTGGATAGCAAGTGCAGAGGCAGGGGGCCCTGTCTTAGCCATTTCACTCATGATCGCCTTCTCTGGTTCTTTTACCTTCATTGGACTGCTAGTCGGGCCATCGCTGTGCCTGCACTGCTGTTGCAAGGAGGTGGTTTGCTTTAGACATGCCGTAGCTGCAGCCACTAACGCTTTAACATCCGACGTGTCCTTGGTCCTGATTTCATGTAGTTGCAATTGCATTGACTGCAAGGCAAGTTTGTCAGTGTCGAGTTTGTTTTGAAGCTGGGCAATAGTTTGATCCTGGTTGGCTAGTATTTCCATGATATGCTGGAGCATCCCTCCATTCGATTGGATGGCTTCATGTATATTTTCGTATAATTTGGTGAAGGGAATGAGGGCAACTGATGTTGCGGCTAACACATTGTTGTGTATTTGTAGGGCCGCTGCAGCCGATAGATTGGACTTAAGGGCTGCCGCCATGTCTTTTGTTGTCTCCATGTCATTCTGTTGGTTTTGATTTTCCATCGTCTTATTAGAATTTGCATCCAATCTCATGGAATCGAACATCTTACTTGTCGTGTGAGACAATAAAGCCTGATGCATTGGAGTTGAGTGAGTTGACAGCGGTCTCGACTTTTCTTTGGGCGATTTCGCTGGCCAGTGGGACCTGCCAGCTACCGTTGTCGATAGAGAGCCGCTACAGGGCAGATTTGCTTCGACGATGTCCTTTGGCACCACTTTGCTCGACTCGAGTCCTGATCTTTTATGGACCTGTTCTTGGTCCATACTCGTCTCACTCAGGTCGATCGAATCTGGGTTAGAGGTCGACTTGTCGGTCTGGTCGGAGTTAGGTCTTGCAAAACTGGCTGACAGACGTTGCTTCATTTGCTCAAAGTCAGCTCTCAGGCGTTCCGCCAATCTTGCTTCACGTCCAGCTAGGTCCAGTAAATGACCCGATTCACTGGGCCTCGATTGTTGGCAGTTGGAGCTGCTGAAGTCAGGAGCTTTGTGTCCGCTATTTGCTGTACACGTCTTTGGTGCACTCTGATTCGCACTTCGTGATGGGGACGTGCTGCTCCATCTCATCTTATTTGCTTCAGTTTCCGGTACCGGAGGCCGCTGAAGTGATACCGCGGCATTTGTATGATAGCCTGATTTCAAGTTGTCCTCATCATTTGCCTCACTGGACGGCTCTGCCATGGTGTGTGAGTCGTCGGATTTCGCGGGTGGATACAAAAATCTAAGCTTTTTAGACTCATTTTGTTCTAACGGCACTTCAAGTTCCATCAATTCGGAGTCAGTGACGTCAAAAGGCGATTGAAACATCGCAGTATTTATCTCAATCACCGACTCAGCGGTTGGTTCAGCGCGGGCGAGCTTGGCTATCGAGCAGCCTGTCTTGAGGCTGCTCGGTGCCTCAAGGATGCTTTTCCTGAGGCACTCATCTTGTACCCGGCCAAGCTCTAGACTCGAAGTTCCTGGGTCCGATGTAGTCTGTGGTCTACAATTTCCATGGTCCATTATAGGACCTCTACATGGGGAGTTGATCACTTTGGGGCATGCAAAGGTAGGTGAGACTATCGCACTACTGCAGGGCACGTGTGACGGGGCTAGGATGGTTGGAATGGTCACCGTTAACACGTTTTCCATGTCGGACGTCGTTTGCCTCTCTCTGCTCTGCTTGCACTGAGTCCCCCAGTCATGTCCGGCTAGTGAACTCACAGGCGGTGAAGTAGTGCTATGGCTGATATTTCCAGCAGTTACCACCGGGTCCATCGATGCAAGGTTAATCACGGCTTCACCACAGTAGCTATTGCTCTCGGTAGCTGCCTCAGGGGCAGATGCAGCGGTGGCTATGTGTTCGGACCTTGCTCTGGGGAGAAGCGTTTGCCTGACCATTGCACGCGTCAGAGGGCCGGTTTCAGCCATCCAAGAAAATAATAAGAGATTAGTGAATTAGCTTCACTTACCGTCTCGTGGCCGTCAGCCAAGCCGCCCACCTCAGCCAGCCTCTGTTCAGCCACGGACTGCCGCAGACTGAACTCTGCCCGAACTCCGCGCGCGCTCCGCGCTCGAGATGGGTTTTTATAGTCAGTTGGACTTTCTTTTTCCTTAAAGGGATAGGTTGGATCCCGGAAAGACACAGTCGCTGCAGCTCCTCGCACCACACTCCACCAGGGACTGCCGCAGACTGAACTCTGCCCGAACTCCGCGCGCGCTCCGCGCTCGAGATGGGTTTTTATAGTCAGTTGGACTTTCTTTTTCCTTAAAGGGATAGGTTGGAACCCGGAAAGACACAGTCGCTGCAGCTCCTCGCACCACACTCCACCAGGGACTGCCGCAGACTGAACTCTGCCCGAAATCCTTTTTAAATCAAATACTCAATGTAAATCTGTGTGCCTACTTTTTGGAGTCTATTATCTTATCTAGAATAGTATTTTTCTTCCATATACAGATGTTTGTAAGCCTTTTGAAACTACCCAAATCAACCTGAATATCCTTTAAGAGACATACATCTTCAAGGGAGTCAAGCAAGTCAAGGATAGGATGAGTTGGAAAAAAATATATCTTAAAAGGCTTTAGGTAGGGGGACAGTGGTTAGGGAATGGGAGGGATCTGGGAGGCTGGGTGGGTAGGTTAGCAAGAGTAAATGGATGCCTGTGCACCAATGAATGTTATCCAAGTAGGACAGCACAATGAACTAATACATCTATGAATTTGGGTAAGAAGCACTAAGTCCTTCATACTTCTTATGTTGATCAAATTAGTAAAGTTGGGGGATTCCAAAACTGTCTATCAGACAAGAAGAGTCAGTCAGACATGCCTGGGACTGCATTTCATCATACAGAGGTTGGCACCTTGTGTAATATTTAGGTTTTTAATAATAAAATATAGTGAATTGATAACAGCCATCGACTGCTAAAAATCTTAAAAGTCTGTGGAACAGTCAGACATGAATTTGGAATGCATGAAGCTTCATTCTGCAGAGTTTGCTTCAATGAGGACTACTGAGCTTATATATTTAGAAATAAGGAGAGTCCATGGATGCAAGCCAAAGACCACAAAAGGCTGGTAGGTATCAGGCTGAACTATTCCCATGTCAATAATTCATGATATAATCTGAAATTCCTTGAATAAATACCATGAATTCTATAGGATTGTAATGTTTTGAGCCCTACACCTGGAAAAGAAATGCATAATTTGAACTATTATTTTAAATAAAACAAAATATGCATATTATAATAGCCTGTTCATTGTCCCAGATTGCGAGTTTGCATGTGCAGAATGATAAATTAGTGTCACCCTTCCACAAGAAGAATCTTTGGAAAAGTAAATATCTCTTATAGATAGATGGCATTAAAGACCATGGGCCTCATTACGAGGTAGGAGGTAGCCATGGTGCTGTTAGCACCATGGCTACCCCCTCACCGCATTCCGGGTCCGGGTTCCCGAAATAGGGTCATACCGGGTCATTCCAACTTTGGAGGACCTGGTAAGTCCCCATTCTGGGAACCATTCCCCATTCCCATTCCAGCCCCCATAGGGCTCAATGGGAATGGGGATGGAGCTAATAACGGTACCACAATTTGCGGTACCGTTATTAGCTCTGAAGTCCCTTAACGGGTCCCTTCCCTAAAGGAAGGGACCCGCTAAGGGACCTCGGAATAGGGTGGAAAGGGATTACCGGCACCGGTGTCCTTACCGGTGCCAGTAATCCCTTACCACCTACCTCGTAATGAGGCCCCATGTGTTATTCTCTCACTACAACATAACACTCTCTTATATAATTCTTTTATTTGGCCTCATTGTCACTTTTTATGCCAAGTATTCTGAGTTATTTTCCCTCTTTCTTAGCATTTTCTGATCGTGCCCAATCTTCTCTAACTGGCTTCCTGCCATTAAGCCATGAATTATCACCCACTCTCTTCATTACAATGTTTTTTTCCCCATTCTATCAAGTCATGACTTCCCTCCAATTTATTGTTTCCTAACTCTCTACTCACTGTTCATCTGCACACAGTGTTGGCATCATGACAAATCCATTAGTGTCCTTTTCCACTCACATTTCCTCTCTTGCTCATGATTGTAATGTTAAGCTTTATAACATTTATAAAATGTGCCCTTTGCCTCCCTTCTCTGCTATGCAGACTCGTATTCTCACAATGGTTGTCTCATTTCTAGACCACTGTACCGCTCTTATTTTGGGTCATTGGTCTATGCTCTATCCCCCGTCTTCTGTTTCCTCTGCCATGTGTCTTCTCTGTGTGATTCCTTCTCTAGCTCATATCTCCCCCTCGCTTACTGTTCTCTCTTGACTTCCCTTCCCTGCCCATCTTCAGTTTTTCTGCTTATGCAGTTCCTTTAAATGTGTGCCTGGCCTTCTTCTCTCAATTCACTGTATTCTCCTTCTTCTTCCACAGTCTCACTCGTGCTGTTACACATTTTCTCTCTCTCCGCCCTCTGTCTTTACGTTCTGCTTCTACTCTTGCTTCTCTCCTCTTGTCTTCGAAAGCTTATCTTCCTGCTGGTCCCCAATGCTGAAATATAGGTTGTTTTGTATTGGTTTCATTTCATTCTAATATAATGACTGTTTCTGTTGCTATTTTATTTCTCTGTGCAGCACTATGGTGAAAGTGCTCTATAGAATTACATTAACAAATCCCCTCTCTCCTATAAGTGGTGAGTAGATATGTCCCCATGCTTAGAGCGCTATCATCAGCAGGGATTATCAATGGTGTGTCAGCAGTGTATAAAGAGAAACCAAGGGAATGGCCCTCATTACAAGTCAGGCGGTGGACCATGGTGCTATTAGCACCATGGTCCATGCCGGGTTCCGCCATGGTGGATGGCGAAATTACCGCCCCCATCACAAGGTGAGTGGGGCGGTAATTCCCCATTCACCATTTGCCC
This sequence comes from Ambystoma mexicanum, assembly GCF_040938575.1. NCBI lineage: Eukaryota > Metazoa > Chordata > Amphibia > Caudata > Ambystomatidae > Ambystoma > Ambystoma mexicanum. The sequence goes on along the minus strand of NC_090926.1, from coordinate 940,094,418 downwards.
TTCCCCATTCCCATTTTTGCCCCATAGGGCATAATGGGGATGGGGAAAGCGCTAATTACGGCACCGTAAATTACGGTGCCGTAATTAGCACCAAGGTCGCTTAGCGCCTTGGACTTTAATGCCTGCAAAAAGCAGGCGTTAAAGTGTGAATCAGGCGTTAAGGGTTAACGACGCCGACGGCGCCGTTAACCCTTAACGCCTGACTTGTAATGAGGGCCAATGTCTTTGTTGTTTTGTCTCAGTGTCGCTTATGAAGCAAGCAGGTTTCACATCACTGATGGACCCAGAACTGGAGTCCAAATCCTTAGTGGTGATTGTGTTTAAGTCCAGGATAGTTGGCATAGAGGTTCAGCATGATATTGCTGACATCATCTCAAGTCCGGATGTTGATGAAACGCCAGGGTCGTCTGTTTAGCAGAGATGCTTTATGGCCAGTGGTTGTCTCATTAGCATTTGGCGGAATGAATTTCACCAGACCCCCAAGAAAACTCAGATATGTTGAACACGTCTGTTCTAAAATGTTTGCTGGCTTTTTTTGGGCATAGAGATGTGTTGAGAAGAATACAACATGGTCACAGGGGTGGATTGGCCTATAGAGCACTCTGGGGGTTTCATGGTAGGCCTCAGCACCATGGGCCTCTTTTGTGTGGTATTTCCCAATTTCCCCATAGGAAAAGGCTTGCACTTGTTGAAAATGTGTAATATGGGACCACTTTGAAAACTGTTTCCAGGACCTCATTTGGTTTCCAGTCCACCCCTGCATGGTCACCTAGAGGATCTGGCATAGTTTATCTGTGAGGCCAGTGGGAGGGATATGTTGTGATTCCTCTGATCCTGTAAAGGCACAGCAGACACTAGCTTCACTTGCAGTGGTGTGCCTTGTAAACAAATGGAATGTGCTGTCACAATCCCACCCTCTGCGCCATCATTTCCAGTATAGCATGAGGGCGACTGCTACCTAATGTAAACCTCATTTCTACACCCCTCCAGTTCATGAGAGGATACAGTGCCATGATGATCACTGGAATAGGACTATTGGAGGAAAGCTTATGCGCAATGCACCATCCCTTTCATAGTTTGCTCCACTTCAAGATTCGAGCAGGTGCTGACAGGATTCCTCTGAACATATCAACTTTTTATGGCTAAACCATTTTCTTCCCTTCCACAGACTTGTGGACTTTTCCTGCATTTATGAGATACAAAGATTTGCATGGACGCTCGCCGGACTAATCTTCTCCAAGCCATGCATACCTTGATAGATTTTTTGCTCAGTGACTTTACACCTGCACACCTTTGTTGTGTGCAATGCAACATTGTGTGTTCATATTTCCTGTGATACAGAAGTGTAACTATCACTTTTGCAGGCCCAAATCATTTTGAGAATCAGGTCCAATGTGTAATACGCCAGGCGACATCAGTGAAACATCTTCAAAGATGTAGACCGTATGATCTTCACACTGAAATCAATTTGGTCAGATCTACCACTGATCTAAACTCTCTCTTTAACACCATATTGAGACATATGGGAAAGAAGGAGAATGTGTTGAGTACAAGGAGAAAAGCATTAGGACTACAGGACAGGAAAGCCTCAAGCAGCAGAAACACAAAATAGTATAACAAAGGATCAAAATGACAAGTAGAGAGACTATCACAGGCCCCATGAAGTCTTAAGTTGAACAAACATCATAAGGTAGGCAAGCACATAGTAGTTTGTGGGAGCGAATCTTCAAAGATGGAAATCGTGTAACAATGGAATACATTACACATTGAATGGCGTCGCACACATGACCACATGATCATTCAGAAAAAAAGAGTGATGCATCAACAGAAACGAGGAAACGTCAAGGTGTTGAGTGAAGCAACCAAAAGTAAGTGTGAGGCATCATGGCCAAGAAGTGAAGCATCCAAAAGTAAGTGTGAGGGATCATAGCACAAGCTGTGAAGCTTCCAAAAATAAGTGTGAGGTATTATGGCTAAGAAGTGAACCATCCAGAAATGAGTCTGAGGCATCATGGCTAAGAAGTGAAGCATCCAGAAGTAAGTATGAGGGATCATAGCACAGGCAGTGAATCAGTGAAAGATTCGAGCAGGTGCTGACAGGATTCCTCTGAACATATCAACTTTTTATGGCTAAACCATTTTCTTCCCTTCCACAGACTTGTGGACTTTTCCTGCATTTATGAGATACAAAGATTTGCATGGACGCTCGCCCGATGGGACTAATCTTCTCCAAGCCATGCATACCTTGATAGATTTTTTGCTCAGTGACTTTACACCTGCACACCTTTGTTGTGTGCAATGCAACATTGTGTGTTCATATTTCCTGTGATACAGAAGTGTAACTATCACTTTTGCAGGCCCAAATCATTTTGAGAATCAGGTCCAATGTGTAATACGCCAGGCGACATCAGTGAAACATCTTCAAAGATGTAGACCGTATGATCTTCACACTGAAATCAATTTGGTCAGATCTACCACTGATCTAAACTCTCTCTTTAACACCATATTGAGACATATGGGAAAGAAGGAGAATGTGTTGAGTACAAGGAGAAAAGCATTAGGACTACAGGACAGGAAAGCCTCAAGCAGCAGAAACACAAAATAGTATAACAAAGGATCAAAATGACAAGTAGAGAGACTATCACAGGCCCCATGAAGTCTTAAGTTGAACAAACATCATAAGGTAGGCAGGCACATAGTAGTTTGTGGGAGCGAATCTTCAAAGAGGGAAATCGTGTGACAATGGAATACATTACACATTGAATGGCGTCGCACATATGACCACATGATCATTCAGAAAAAAAGAGTGATGCATCAACAGAAACGAGGAAACGTCAAGGTGTTGAGTGAAGCAACCAAAAGTAAGTGTGAGGCATCATGGCCAAGAAGTGAAGCATCCAAAAGTAAGTGTGAGGGATCATAGCACAAGGCGTAAAGCTTCCAAAAATAAGTGTGAGGTATTATGGCTAAGAAGTGAACCATCCAGAAATGAGTCTGAGGCATCATGGCTAAGAAGTGAAGCATCCAGAAGTAAGTATGAGGGATCATAGCACAGGCAGTGAATCACAAGGAGTGAAGCATCCAAAAGTAAGTGTGAGGGACCATGGTTAAGAAGTGAAGCACAAGGAGTGAAGCATCCAAAAGTAAGTGTGAGGGACCATGGTTAAGAAGTGAAGCACAAGGAGTGAAGCATCCACAAGTGAGTGTGAGCCCTCATGGCTAAGAAGTGAAGCAGTAATGGAGTGAATCATTCATCGTGGAGGGTCTTCAGCAGTTTTATGAAATCACGGCTTACAAGCGTGCACTAAGATCATTTTTAACTTAATGTTCCATTTCATTAGTGCTTCATGGCAGATCCCCTGCATTTTTCCATGGCCATTCCATGCATAGAAATGGAAAAGCAGTTTATCATTTCATGACACCGAAAAGAGGTTCAGTGAATCAGGTACAGGGAGCGCAGTTTATCTGAGTAATATGGAATTCAGACTCGTCTGTGGCCATCTCGTCTTCTTCACTAGGATAAATCTTCATACAGTCAGCCGCCTCCTTTCTCTTGCTTAGAGATGCCAAATGAGAACAGAGCTAAACAGACGCCCAGACAAAAGGGACTGTGCACAGAAGAAAGGGCCTTTCTTTGACATGATGAAAGGGATTTTATTTCGTATACTTTTTCTCGGCTAATCACTCGGTAAGATTACAGCGTGAGCTCTGCAGAAACTGCAAGCCCGCTGGCACCCGATGGAAGTCACTCCCATTTTGGCAGGACGTCTGCTTTGGAGACAGATCTTCCTGCAGAAGTGTGACAGGTGTAACTGATACTGGGGGAGGACTCTTCAGCCAGCCAAAGCAATGAGAATGGCTCTCTGTGTGCACAGGCAGCCGAAAGCTGTGGCCGGCTTCTGGATGGTGGACAAGAACATGAAGAATTACATCTCTAGGCTTTTTTTCCCACATGCATTTATTTCGTATTTTTGCTTTCCAGTTACATGCCTTTCTGCACAAGCAACATGCAAACCCTCTGAGCGACGAAGCCCTCTTTTAAACTCTTGCTGATCTGAGACTAAGGACGTTTGCTAAATAGTGGTGAATTAAATAGTGACTAAAGAGTGTAGAAAGGAGTTTAAGAAGAGATGTAACTGTATATCGGGTGCACCGACCAATAAACCCTCTTATGTTGAAGAGTGGAGAACAGGGGCCAGATTCGCAAAACACCATCCATGTGCAGGTTTCAGAAGAGCCACAAATGCCCAGGAGATGCACAACACACAGATGCACACACATTACAGAATGCACATCAATGACATGCACGCTGCACAAGTACACAGCATCTGCACACAATCAGGGCAAACGATGAGCAAAGGGGGTGAAAAGCATGTCAATATGCCGAACTATGTATGCAAAACGGGATTGTTGCCTGGAGTCTGGGAAAACATGTGCCAAAACACCTCCTTACATAAGCTCCAGAAAATAGCCATCTGCATTTGCTCCATTCACAAACTAGAGCAAGTGGTTTAGAAAAGTGACTATATTTTTGGCAGCCAAAAGAAGTGACACATATTAAACAATCAAAACACTCTGGGTATGCCCCTCCATACAAGCTTTCTGGTCCAAGGTTGAGCGCACTATGGCTACTATTTTTGCTATAACTATGCCCTACTCCCCGGCAATGTGGCTGTTGGCTCTGGTAGAATCTGGAACCAGGAGTGAGAAGCGTCTTTTAGGCATGGCTTGGGTCGTGGCTAGGTCGTTGATTGCAAAAGCGTGGGGGAGCATCAAGAGCTCTGACTGTTGGAGAATGGATTGCCTCTATGTCTAGATTTGAGAGACTGGAATCGCAGTACATACAAACACTGCCTCCGAGCAGCAGACCCTTGGATTATTTGAACTTGTTTAGGTGCTTCCAAAGGGAGAGGGAAAGTTCTCCGGACCCTTTGAGCTGTAATTTGGTGTCCCACTAATGCTATTGTGACCTCAGTGAACCTGTCATCCAGTGATGATATGTAATTGGGTCCATCAGAGTGCTGCCTGAGGGTAATCGCCTTCATTTTGTTATGATGTACTGCTATCATTTTGCCTTAATGTCGGTACCTTCTAATGTGGGGTGTATGTGCAACTGGGGGTAGTGGGGGTGGGTTGGGGAGGTTGGGTGTTGCAAGGTTAATGGGGTTTTGTTGACTGTCTTTGTTTCACTTGTTTACGTATACATTAATAAAAAAACAGTTTAAAAAAAATCAAAACACTCTAACACAGAATAAAAGGCAAGCACATTTCCACAGGTCCACCTAACCAATCTAGTGCATTCAGTGGGAATTAAGCTGTTGTGTGAGCTGAGTAGGAGGAGAAGTAGGGAAAGAATACACAGGAGAAAAGTGACCATCTTTGTACTTCCAGATGAGGAGGTGATGTTGAGGCACTGTGTTCCCCACATGCAATCCTTGATATACTTGCAATGTGAGAGGGGGGTCTTACTGAACCTGTGATGAAAAGACACGCTATTCCCTGTTATTGCAGCAGGTTGCAGCCTTAGGTTTCTTTGCAACTAGATCTTTCAAAGGGCCATTGGAACCACAGCAAGGATATCACAGTCCTACAGTCCTACACAAGGCCCTCAGCATTATCCTTGCATCTGACAGTCAACATATTTACACGCTCCACAATTCATCTAGAATGGCGTAATTAGTGTAGAGGTTCCCGCTACATAGCAGGGACACTTTGGATGCGTGATGCCATTCATTGCACCCATGTGGTTCTCTGATCCCCTCTGGGCGCTGAGCTTTTTGGGATGCATGTACTGCGTCCAAGCCAGTCAAAATGGTTCAGGCTGAGAAAAACCTATTAGCACGTACCATCGTAGGAGCAGGGTGAGCTTTGTGTGGCAGAAGGCAAACATATCATTGTAGTTAGTTTTGACACATGATATTTACCCACATGTAGCAACACAGAAGGAGTAACTCATATATTAATGTTACGGTTACAGAGTTATAGATAGGGCTGTGTATAAGCCCCATGTTTAGCATTTGCATACAAAGGTATGTTCTTTAGTGAGGTGTGAGGAAAAAGTTGAAGCAAGATAGAAGATGAAGTCAGGACGATATTGTGGTAGGAGCAAGGTCAGTGTGTTAACATGGCAAGAGTACCGCCATATTGGATGTTAAGGCCTAGTACACGAAGAACAGAACAGAACGCAGGCAGTTTAGCTCAGTCTCAAGACAAATCCCCTTTCCGTCCCCCAGTGGAGAAGCCGAGGTCAGAGGGACCCATGGTGCACAGATAAACACTAATTGTATCCAGCTGCAGGGCCTGAATGTGGTGTGAATGGAAGTTAGCTGCTGGTAGAGCTGGTATGGATGCGCCCTCTGAAGGAGAAATTCATGAGAATAGGGCATGAGTTTTTGTGATGTCAAGAGGTCAGGCCACAATTTAGTGCACTACTGCCCCCACCCAAGGAGCGGTCATCCCATTTGAATTACAAGTAGACAAATAACTAAAGCAAATACATCCCTGAAATTCAGAAACAAGAGCGATGGACCAGTCATGTCATTACTCGGCACCTGGTGTTCGAAGGAGATAAGGTGGGAGCCCTGTCTGGAACGTTCTGTGATTTGGGATAAAAGGAGCCGAGGTGATGCCAATACATTTAGTACAAGGTCGGGGGTGCAGCTTGTGTACGCCGCAGCATCTGGTATAATGCAAAGGCCTATTGTCTTATGAAAGTAGAGTTGGCCTCGCCATTTTTCTTTGATCGTGTCTGGATCAGAGGGGTGCACATCACGTGATGGTTACTATGTAGTAATGTGTCGATATATTCATCAACCATTCCCTCAACTAGATTTAACAATGACGATGTAGTGGACCACATGTCTAGGTGAAGGGGTTTAGATAAGGTATGGCCAATTGGTCCAGGCACTATAGAAGGGCATTAGAATGTTACCTACAGGTGGTAGCTATGGAGGGTGGTGGGATAGCATTGTAACATGTGCATGCAAATGGGCAGTTTTCCGCTATATAACCTGTAACTTCTTGGGGCATGTTGATGGCTGTGTCATTTTGGTTCTACGGGACTGTCTGAGGCCTTTTTGCACCTTGTTTTCCTTGCAAAGTGATGCATTGATTTATTTGATCATTTGGATTAATTTTATCGTTCAGGTTTTGGGTTGCTGTTCTCTTTAAAAGCTACACATTATAGCTGCATATACTGGCATTCTGCTATTAAACAGCACTTTGCAGCAGGACAATGTGATGATACATGAAGTCATAATGCCTAACCTACCTCACATATCCATACATGCAAACAGTTGAACAAATCAC